>NW_015094510.1:7896616-7921955 GCF_001431845.1 Calidris pugnax | reverse complement strand
ATTTTGGAGAGATAATAAATTGTGGGAATGAATATGGTTTCACTACCATTATATAAGTTTCATTTTGAGAGGATCATGGCCCTTAAGCTTTAAAAATAACTTTACTGAAGCTAGACTAACTGTTAAAAATAACTATATGGGTTGGAATGACCCATATATAGTTGCTTTGCTCAACAATTTAATGGTTTCTGTGGACAGTTTTTCTTTAAAGCTTTGATACTTCTCTTGGCTGAAAGGACTGCTGAAAACTTGCAGTTTGAAAGAGCATATAGTGTCTTTACTTAGCTCATGAAATTCCACAATGGGAGCATGACCTTCCTTTGTGCCAATCAAAAAGCAGATGTATGCCACAACCAGTATAGTCTTTGCGGGCTAAAGCAGCACATCTTTTATGTGAAGCTAAGAAGTTACTGTTAGTCCAATTAAAATCTAAATCTGTTCAAAATTATCCAATTAATACAGAAAAAAAAAAAAAAAAAGGAAAGTCATTGTAATACCCTTAACTTTGTTATACAGAAACTTTTGTATAACAGCTTCTCTAGGGTTTTTTGCTTACATAACCAATGCTTTTCTGAGGGTGTTATAGCAAGTTGTAAGCATCCCTCCTCCTTCATCAGGAGCTGTATGATGCTGGTAGTCAGGGTTTCTGCTTCCTCGCTCCTGGGGGCTATTTTGACACATTGAGAACACCTTGTTCTTTCTTCATTGCTCTGTAATTCCACACTACATCCACATTTATTATATTTGGTGTGGTCTACATAATCTGAGTACCTCTTCTTTGCTCTCTTTTTTAACCCCTCAAACAAGTTACATGCAGCTTACAAGGTTGAATTCCTTTAATGATCGTTAACTGACAGCTAACCTGTTCTCAGCCCTGAGGCCTTTGATATTGTCCTGTGCTCATACTTCCAAGGCTTCTGCTATCATCCTCTGTGCTTTTACTCCTCTACATCCAGTCATTATTTTAGGGTAATAGAATCTACATAGAATACCCTTTATCAATACTTGTTCCTTAACAGAAATGACTCAAAGTTTTTGTAGCACTAGATCTTGCACCTATTATAGAACATTGTCCAAAGCTAAATAAAACTAAACCAAAATACGTAGTAACTCACGTGGCTACTCACCTGGCTGTCACAACTAATCATGCTGCCAGGAAAGCCCACAATAAGCCCAGACAAAACAAATCTGAAAAACCCCAGTCATGAGGCCTTACAGAGTTAGTACAATCTGTAGCCTGTTAAAGCAATGGCAATCCCACTGCAGTGGTCTGACCTTGGCTGGATGTCAGGTGCCCACCAAGCTCCTCTCTCACTCCCCTTCCTCAGCAGGACAGGGAAGGAGAAAATAAGATGGAAAAGAACTCATGGGTCAAGATAAAGGCAGTTTAATAAAAAACAAAAGCAAAGGCCATGCATGGAAGCAAAGGAATACAAAAGATTTATTCTCTACTTCCCATCAGTAGGTGAAGTCCAGCCACTTGTCAGGAAGCAGGGCTTCAGTATGCGTAGTGCTTGTACCAGAATACAAATGTTTTAATAATGAATACTCCCCTCTCCTTCTCCTGTCTCCTAGCTTTTATTGCTCAGTGGACACCATATGAAAAGGAAATCTCTTTGATCAGTTTGGGTCAGTTGTCCTGGCTATGTACCCTCCCAAGATCTCACCTGCCTCCAGGTTACTGGCCATTGGGGCGAGGTGGAAGGGGGAATGTTGGATAGATAACCTTGATGCTATGTGAGCACTTCTCAGCAGCAGCCAAAACATTGGTGTGTTATCAACACCTTTCTATCTACCAATACAAAGCACAGCACTATGAGGACTGCTACAGGAAAAATTAATTCCATCCCAGTCACACTCAATAAACCCATATTTGCAAGCCTACATAAGTACAGCCTTCTCTGTGCCAACAGCCTTCAGTGCTAATAGAGGTAAGCCAGTTGCTCAAGAGCTCAAGAGGAATGCTAAAGGCTGGTATACCACACCTCATGCCAACAATAGGGGGATAAGGGTGACAGCTGAGCAAAAGTCAACTTGAGTGTAGAGTTAATTTTTTCACTCAATAGGAAAGAGGTAGTCTGTTTGCAAAGACAGCTCTGAAAAATTACAAAATAAGTAGAACTATCCTTTGCAATTGTAGATTTGACACCTCTTGCATGTAGATTTTTATACAACTTCTAACAAAATTGCTGTCTTCTTAGGGATCTCCCTTCCCTCTCCAGATCCTTGCTCTTGAAGAAGATAATAGAAAAAAAGGACTTGGATCATACAAGTAAATTTATAACTGCCATAGCCTATTCATGAAGTTTTCAATATTTGACATGCTGTTGGCATAATTTTCTTTGAGGCTATCTAAAATTCCTCCTTGATCAACTTCAATTGCTGTTTAAGTGGCAGAAAATGCTCAATGAATGTATGGGATCATTGGGTTCTTTGGAAATTTTGGATGTTTATTTTTAGTTTTTATTTACATAAGTAGGTTAGTATAGAATAGGAAGAGGGAAATTAATTCCCTTCTGAAAGAAGAAAATGAGATGCCACTGTAAGAGCAGAACACCAACACTACTATGTCATTAGCAGAAGTAGTGCTTGGGTGCTTGCGAGTACTTTCTCATCTCTTTTGCGTATTGAATGGATCTGGTCCTTATTTAATACCCCATGGACATCTGTGAGACATATGAGACCTTGAAAATTTGGCCTGTAGACACATATCTTCAATTCCAAGGAATATTTTTTATGTATCTCTTACATAGCCTTGCTTATAGCTTAAAAATATGTGAGCTTATGAGGCTGAAAAAGAACATTCTCAATTTTATTAGATGTCACTGACCATAGTTGTAATTGCACCTTTCTATCAATATTTTTGTGTATGTGTTTTGTGAAGATTTGGCAGGATCCCCACCAAAACATCATCTTATTTTTCTTCCTTTCTCTCACGTTCTAAGGCTGTGATGAATGACCACAAAGTATAAAGCTGAGCCAAAGGAAATAACATTAATTATATTGAGACAATCTGCTAGCACTCAGAGTAGATAAGGGTGGTTTTTTTGCAATCTAGTTTCACCAGTATGAACAGTCCAGTCAGCTTCTGTGCTTGTTCCACTGCGTGACCAAACAGCTAGGTAGGTCATTTGTCACAGAACATAAAAGAATTCAGTCTTTTTGAAGTGGGGAATCCAAGCCTACGAGCCCATCAGTAACTCATACTATAATTCCATCTTTGCATAATCAGAGAGATTAGCTGCCAGCAGTCTGTTTATGTGCAGGAGCATAGCAATATCTTGGAGTTAGTTTTCCTTGTAAGCCTATAAATTTTGATGAGGTTTATATGTTTTGATCACCAAAACACATTTTGAGGAGGAATAAATACATTTTTAAAGCTACACATATTTCACTTTTTAGTGACGCATGGATACCAGTCTGGCATTTTCTTGTGAGAGGTAGCCAAAAGCAAACTGGGCTCTCTTTTTTGGATTGGTAGACAAGGTAAAAAGCTTGAATTTGGGACTGCATTAATGCAGATGACCACTGAATGCATTTGACCTCTTCAGTGCTTGAATCAGCTCAGCTGGAAAACTGGATATGAGCAGGAACTGGCTGAAAAACAGATGTTGTAGCACAATAGATACAGTCTCCATAAACAAATCACAGACAAAAAGGATGTGAAATTGCATGCAGTTATTGTAAAACGGTAGAAGGAGAAATGGATTTATGATATTTTGTATTGGAATTGTGATATTTTTTATTGGAAAACCAAGCAAAGGTTCAAAGAAATATGTTGCTATGGTTCCAATACATCTTTGCATTGAGAGGTTAAGCAGCATGACATTGCAGATTTCCCGAAGGAAAAAAAATACTTAAAAACTAGGAGGCCTAACATATCAGAAAATAATCTAAAAAGGAATACAATTGGCAGAAATCAATCAAAATGATAAGGTGAAATATAAGATATCTTAGACATTATATGGGAATTTGAAATAATTAAGAAATCCTTTATGATAAAGCATTCTCATATTTATAGTCTTAATGTTATTGAATTAGACTTTACATCATCATTACAAATAGAATAGAATAGAATAGAATAGAATAGAACAGAACAGAACAGAACAGAACAGAATAGAATAGAATAGAATAATTTTTTTTTAGTTGGAAAGGACCTACAACAATCATCTTGTCCAACTGCCTAATCAGTTCAGGGCTAACCAAAAGTTAAAGCATATTATTAAAGTTAGTGTCCAAAAGCCTCTTAAAGACTGACAGGCTTGGAGCATTGGCCTTCTGTCTATGAAGTCTGTTCCAGGGTTTGACCACCCTCTCTGTAAAGAAACGGTTCCTGATGTCCAATCTGAACCTCCTCTGGTACAGTTTTGAACCATTCCCACATGTCCTATCACTGGGCAGGGAGAAGAAATTAGCACCTCCCTCTCTACTTCTCCTCCTCAGGAAGCTGTAGAGAGCTACAAGACCTCTTTAGGTCACACCTCAAATAGAATAGAATAATTTTTTTTTAGTTGGAAAGGACCTACAACAATCATCTTGTCCAACTGCCTAATCAGTTCAGGGCTAACCAAAAGTTAAAGCATATTATTAAAGTTAGTGTCCAAAAGCCTCTTAAAGACTGACAGGCTTGGAGCATTGGCCTTCTGTCTATGAAGTCTGTTCCAGGGTTTGACCACCCTCTCTGTAAAGAAACGGTTCCTGATGTCCAATCTGAACCTCCTCTGGTACAGTTTTGAACCATTCCCACATGTCCTATCACTGGGCAGGGAGAAGAAATTAGCACCTCCCTCTCTACTTCTCCTCCTCAGGAAGCTGTAGAGAGCTACAAGACCTCTTTAGGTCACACCTCAACCTTCTTTTCTCCAAACTAGACAAGCCCAAAGTCCTTAACCACTCCTCATAGGACATTCCTTTCAGCCCTTTCACCAGATTTGTTGCCTTCCTCTGGAGACCTTCAAGCGTTTTCACATCTTTCTTAAATTGTGGGGGCTAGAACTGCCCACAGAACTCAAGGTGAGGCTGCACCAATGCTGTATGCAGTGGGATAATTACCTCTTTTGACCAGCTGGTGATACTGTGTTTGATGTACCCCACATGTTGGGGTGTTTTGCCCTTTTAGCTGCCAGATCATATTGCTCACTCATATTGAGCCTGCTGTTGACCAGCACCCCCAGATACCTTTCTGCAGAGCTGGTCTCCAGCCACTCCTCTCCCAGTTTACACTTGTGCCTGGTGTCACTCCATCCTAGGCACAGAATCCAGAATTTAAAGTTGTTATATTTCATCCCATTAATCATAGCCCAGTGCTCCATTCTGTCTAAGTCCCTCTGCAAGACCTCCTATCCCTCAAGAGAGTCAACAGCACCTGGTATCAGCAAACTTGCATTCAGCTCCTGCACCCAGATCACTGATAAATATGTTGAACAGAGCTGGCTGTAGAACTAAACCTTGAGGAACACTGACAGTGACCAGTCACCAGCCAGATGTAGCCCCATTCACTGTTACCCTTTAAACCCTGCTGTTCATCCAGTTCTTCACCCATGCAGAATGATCCTCTGAGGGACAGTAGCAAAAGTAGCAAATTACTTAAATCCAGAAAAACTACATCCAACACCTTCCTTTCATCCACTTGGCAGATGACCATATCATAGAAGGATATCAAATTAGTTAAACAGGACTTTCCCTTTGTGTACCTGTTGCAGTGGGAGACGGACCTGGAGTAACGATGTAACCTCAATATGAGTATGATCGTTTTCCCTTTATTCAAGTTTTTACAAAGAATGTATAGACAGCAAGCAGAGCACGCGCTAGCAACAGCTATACGATTGGCTTACAATCTCTGTTCACGCGACTAGAGCGCTCACACAATTGGTGTAGACCCCTTGTCCACGCGCAGCAACACTCTCTCATCTTCTGGATGCGGTCCCATTTATCTTATCTACCAAGTAGCTACTTCTTCTTACTTCTGCTTTTCCCAGGAGAGTTCACGGTCATCTCCAGGCCTTTATCTACATCAAAGACTGGGTTGCTCATCGCAATTAAGTTGTGCCCCTTTTTCACACAGCCATTCCTCCACAAGTACCCATGTTGACTGTGCCTGATGATTGCACTGCCCTTGAAATGCCTTTTAATAATACTCAGTATAATCTTCTTCGTAATTTTTCCAGGAAGTGCGGGTAGACTAACAGTAGTCTGTAGTTCCCTGGGTCTTCCCTCATGCCCTTTTTGTAGATTGGAGTAAGACTGGTTAGTTTCCTCTGGTTAGGTTTCAGCAGCAACCTCCCCAAGCTCCCAAGACCATTGGAAGGTGATCGAGAGGGGTCCTGACATAGCATACTCTAGGTAACTTGTAACTGCCATCTATGTAAAACTATGTTTGTGCTATACAACCACAAACACAATTAAAACAAATTATCCATCACCCACTCAGAAAATAAAAACAGTCACAGCTAAACTAAGTAAATCCTAGCTGTAGACAGGTCAAGGTAACTTCAGACAAAATCTGACAATCCTCAGTTCTGAGGCTGTGCAAACTCAGTATAAAACTTATGGCCTGTTACTAGTCATGGCAAAGCAGTATTACAGAACTACGTGGTTACACCTGTTTATTCTTGAAGTGTAGGATGTTTAGTAATTCAAAGGACGAAGCCAAACATCCATGCAAATGTAGGACGGTGTGATTCCAAAACCTTAATATAGTTGCATTGGTTGCTTTAGTGTATATATATACAGATAGTATTTTTTCCCCTATATACTACCTGCCATGTGTGCTTTGAGGAATTTGACCTTGTGATTCAGGCCAAGGATAAAATAGTAGCATTTGTGCCTGAGTGGAAATCTCCTTTAATCATACTCCTTCTTCTAAGAAAAAAATATATTAAAAAATTAGAACATGTAGAACCCAGGTTTTTGTCGGATATTTTCTTGGGGGACCTCATACAAAGATCCTCCTCCATATTTGTTTGTACTCTGTGTATTTTTATTTAGATAGAATATATACTCAAATTTAAGGCTGGTTTTCATCTGTACACTGTACACAGATCAGACATTAATATGTAGGTAACTCAGCTGTTGGTTTGAACTTTGGAATAAATTCTTTTTTGCAAAAACCCTGAAAATGATAAGATTTAATTTATCTTGGCATTACTGTGCTCTTGATTTGTAATTTTCAAAATAGTCAGATACCTTAAATTTATTTGAACTTCTTTTTGTAAAGCTTAGCAGATCATGTCATCAGAGTGAGACCTCTGTAGTACAGTAGAACATACGTGTTGAGATTTTGAAAGCTCAGCTATGTTTTCAGATGCATTTATAATAATTGCTTTTTACTAGAGATTATAGGTCTCAATGGGTTGTTCTTCTGAAGCATTTCTGGGCAGTAATAGACACACTGCAAAAGGCACTTGAGACAGTGTTTATATGCAGCCCTAAAGGTACTTTGATAACGCTCAGTTTTTTTGAACAGATGGTGTAATTTTCTTCCTGCTGCTTTAAGGGTGGTCTTCCTTTTCCTGAGGTATTCTAGTGCACTCTTGTGACAACCCCATTTGTCTGTTGCAACTGTTTTTGTTTCTTTATTTCAATTCCCTGACTATCTTTCACTTTTACTGTGTGGTAATTTTTTCAGGGGATTACTGGCCTAATAAGCCTGATGCAGCCATGACATGCATGGACCTGGATAGTTGTGATAAGGCTCCTCCCTCCCTTTTATGATTCTGAAATACCACATACAGAAATTGCTTCTCTGAAATGACAATAAAATAATAATCCTAATATTGTGTAATGATGAATTTGTTACACCATATTCCCAGAGCTTTCCTTTGCAAAGATCATGTGAAATCAGCCCATAAAAAGGATAATTTTAAAATGTCATTTAATATAGATATTTTTATTCTTAGAAGACGTGGCTATTGCATACTGGAAACTGTCCACTGACATTCCTGAAGAATAGAACCCTCTCCCTTAAAATCACAAGATATTGGAGTAAAGACAGTAGTTCTTGAAGCCCTTCATTTTACAAGTCTGGTGCTTTTCTCAAAACAAGAATGGCAGTCAGAGGTAACTGTGGTGCCTGTTTTAGATCTGGCCTAATGCATGTTGTTTTCCATTGAAGACCATTACAATCAGGGACACCATCTGATAAACCTTCATATTGTCTCATGATCATGTCAGTGGTGGTTTTCGGAGGAGTTCTGTTGTGCAGATACCTTCATATTTTCTTCTGAGTGATTACTAAACCACTGCTTCTGAAACTGAATAAGCAAGGTCAAAGGTAGCTATGCATAAGTTAAATTATTTTACTATGCTTGCTTGCAGCTGCTATACTTGTACTTAAGGAGATTTAACTGTGTGTCACATGTTGAAAAACAGTGACTTCTTATGATATCTCTGTTTTCTTTGCTTTCTAGATCCCTGGCAGAGAAACTGCACAATGAAAACATAAGTTGGTTGAGTTTGGGAATATTTGAGACAGGCTAAGGACATCTGTCTACTTTAATGTGTCTAAATACACAGATTAGGCAGTTGCCTACTGTCTCTTCCAACACTCTGAGCCACCCAGTCATGAGGCAGCTCCAGCCCAGGAGCCATTTAAATTTTTGAGATGCTGTGTTTCATCTAAAGCATGCCACTTCTACTTGTCTAGAGATTTACCAATAACTCCTGGTATTTTTGTAAGGTAAAAAAACCCTATTAATCCCGCTTTTATAGATGGTGGTCTGAAGAGCAGAGAAATTACTTGTTTGGATGTCACATGGAAAATCTGCGAGGTACAATACATATCTTCTAATTACCAGGCTAATGCTATGGTATAGCTATTAACCAACTGTTCCTCTTCTTTGCTTGAAGTTGTGGTTATACAGGTACAAGCCTGATATTAGCACTGGAACAGTGCTGAAATGTGTCGGTGAATCTGAATCTGGTAAAGGAATTAAATACTTCCAATTTAACATCTTTTAAGGTGAGTAACAGCTATG
The DNA here is from genome assembly GCF_001431845.1 of Calidris pugnax. NCBI lineage: Eukaryota > Metazoa > Chordata > Aves > Charadriiformes > Scolopacidae > Calidris > Calidris pugnax. The sequence continues at coordinate 7,912,980 of NW_015094510.1, read as the reverse complement.
AAAATATAGAAAATGGAGTAAAATTCCTCTAGACTTCTACAGACCTGCTTAGACCCTTTTCTTAATCTTGATGGCAAGACATGAGATGTAAATAGAATTAGTGTCATGAGCACTTGTGATCATTAAAGACTATTCAGCAGCTTATACTGATCAAATCTAATTAGGATAATTATTAACCTCCTGCTCAAATGCTTTTCTCATGTAAGACAATTTAGGCCTTTTCATCTTATATTACTGTTTTGATACATAAAGAATTTGCATAGTTTTATCTCAGATGAGCCTGTATTTTAAGGAAATACTTCAGTATGGATAATGTACAGTTATTTCTTGACATCCTTCATGATGAAAGACAAAAAGGAACCAGTGTTATTCATTTCACATATGTTATTGAACTGCGGTCAGTGTTATTGAAATTTCGTCTTTAATAACTGATGCTGGAAGCTGCAGTCACCCACAATGAAACACTCAAAACCTCCTCATTTTAGTTTCAGTAATGGCTTTCCCATAAAGTAATTACTTTCATATGCTCCTGCTCCATCAAGGTTATTTCTAAAATAGTGGAACTTTCTTTCAAAAGTGTAGTTGTGTGGTGACCTGCAACTTTTTTCTAAAGTGTGGCAAGAACGAATATACAACTTTCTCATGAAAACTAGAAACTTAACTTCAAATGATAAAACAAGAAAGGAAGAAGCAGCTGAAGTTATTTCACACCCTAGTACAAATATTGATAAAAGGAATAAGTGACAAACCAATTTAAATGTAACTGAATGTAGCTAATATGACTCTGAATAACTCACAGAAGGATAAGTCAAGGGCATACTGTATTCATTATTAATACTTAAGGTCCAAAACTTGTAAGTGGTTTCACTTGGTCTTCAAACAAAATCAAAAAAAAAAACACAAACCAAAACCAAAAAAGGATTAACTTTTGTAATATCAAAAAGTTCCCTTGGCAAGCTAAAAATAATATTGAAGTGTTCCAGACGTGTATCAGTTCAAACACCATGGATTATTCTAATGAAAAACAGTTAACATTTAAATAGAGCTTTAATGAATAAAACTACTTATTTAATTTTTGCACTTCAATAGTTTGCAAAATGCAATGTTGCCCTACTTTAGAAGTTTCTTTTTAAGCATACTCTATTAAACATAGCACCCACCTGGGAAGCACTTGGAATAAAAATTAACTGATCTCAAAGACATAGAAAGCAGCCCAGAAAGCCAACTGCATCCTGAGCTACATCAAGAGAAGTGTGTCCAGCAGGTAATGCGAGGTGATTCTGCCCACCTACGCTGCGCTCAGGAGACCCTTCCTGGAGTACTGTGTCCAGCTTTGGAGTCCTCAACACAGAAAGGACATGGATCTGCTGGAACAGGTCCAGCATAGGGCGACGAAAATGATCAGAGGGATGGAGCACCTCTCCTATGAGGACAGGCTGAGAGAGCTGGGGTTGTTCAGCCTGGAGAAGAGAAGGCTCCAGAGAGACCTTATAACAGCCTATCAATATCTGAAGGGAGCCTACAGGAGAGTCGGAGAGGGACTCTTTGTCGGCAGTTGTAGTGACAGGACAAGGGGTAATGGTTTTAAACTGGAAAAGGGGAGATTTAGATTAGATACTAGAAAGAAATCCTTTACAGTGAGGGTGGTGAGACACTGGAACAGGTTGCCCATGGATCCCTGGAGGTGTTCAAGGCCAGGCTGGATGGCGCTTTGAGCACCCTGCTGTAGTGGGAGGTGTTCCCTGCCCATGGCAAGGGGGTTGGAACTAGATGATCTTTAAGGTCCCTTCCAACCCAAACCATTCTATTATTCTATGAAAGGTATTTTTGGTGTTTAGTATAGAACTTTTAACAAAATAAAATAAAAAATTCTGAGTTACCTAACAATATTCCCTTCATACCTGCATACTGATAGTTACTATTACATGTATACTTCTGAAGAAAACACATGGTACTTTCTGGACATTCTTACTAAATATTCCTGGAAAAGGATGCTTTTGTGTAAATGATATAGATCTCTCTCTTTTTCTTCTGCTCCTTGCATGTCTGAAATAATCTCATATACAAAGGAACCCTGGTGGAGCTGGGAGAGATGGAGTTTCATTCAACTGGGTGCTCTGAATTGCTCTGTAAATGCCTCCATTGGTGACCTTGGCAACAAAAGGTGATTTCAATCACTCGTTGAAAATGCCTATTTCTCTCTGATAATAAGAACTGCTCAGACTTAAAAATCCAATTTTTCTATGTCTAAGATGGGGTAGATGTATCCCTCTCTGTATTGACTCACAGTGCACTGCATGTTAGATGTGCATGAGTGAAATGGCTGTCACCTGTCCTCTTCCCTGATTTTGATCCCCTAGAAACATGGATGGGCTAATGTGTGGAAGTTTCTGAGTGGCCATTGTACCCTAGCTCGGCACATTAGAAGGAGCTGCAGTTGGGTCCTCTTTTCTTAATTAGACTAAACTGTAAACTGCAAACTGCAGCAGTTCAGGAGCTTGGAGAAGATCAACGTGGACAGTTCAGGGTGATAAATGCTTTAGCAATCCCAGTTTCAACTGCTGTCTTATGTTAGTCATCACAGGGATTTACAGGCTTGCAATAGTTGGCATGAATATTGTCCATCCATATGATCCTTCAAATCTATGTGGATTAGCCCTGCATAAAATACAGACTTGTCTATTAAACTGTATTTTTCACTGTTCTATTATGAGCAAAAGCATCCCTGGGCATCCAGGTGAATCCTGACAATGTGTTAATAGTGACTGACCAGTTACCCCAGATCACATCAGCTAGTCCTTCAAAGTAGGACAGCAGTCTTGATTGCAGTTACATCTAATAAGCTTGTATGAATGCTACCAGTCACTAGACTATCCTGTGGATTACCTGGAAAGCTGATCTTTTTTCAGTGAAGGAGGAAAAGCGACTTACATTAAGCACTGAGAGCTAGTCCCTTCAAGCAGTTATGGTTCAAGAGATGAACCAGAACATTCAGTCCTGCTTCCTGCTCTGTCTGACAATGTACAGAACTGCACAAGAAGACAGACTGTACTCTTTAGAAAATAAGGTTATTTAAGGAAGGGAAGACACATCTGTGATCCAAATGGGAGATAAGTTCCACCACAGGTTGACTGGCTGTTAACCAGCGCTAATGAGACAGGAGCTTTGCCACATCTTAGGAGATCCCTGCCTCTATAGACTTCAGCGAGGAAGAACAGAGGAGGGGAAAGATTTATTTTTCATGGTCATATGGTTGCCTCGTGATAATAAAGCAGTATAACGTAAATTCACTGTTCCTTTTTATGTATTCCCTACATGATGCCATTCTTGTATACACTTTTGTATTACACAGGTAGGCTTATTTTCTTTTATTTTTATTTTTCATCTCTCATGCCCTCTTATTTGGACAACTGTGATTTCCCACCTCACTCTTCGCTTGTATAAGTTCAAGTACCCCCTGTTAGTGAGATTTGCATCAGTATTAAGAACAATGTTAAAGCTTTCTGCTGAATCAATCTTAGTATAACTTGTCTTGGATTTTCTGAGGGAAGTAATTTAAAAGTAGCAAGCATGTACTGTTGGAGTGACATTCTAGTCAGATTTCAGAGCTTAAAGGAAACAGAACTCAGGTCTTTGTATGTCTGAGCTTGGTCCTACCAGTCCACCATGGTTATTAGTAGGGATATATGGTTTAAGTTTCTCAGAGAGAAGGATGGCAGAAAAAAAGGAGTTTCCTTGCTCCCTCTTTTCTTTATCCCTGGTAAAAGCCTTGCATTATAAAAAAGAATGTGGAGAAGAAAAATGAGAAAAATAAAGTAAAAAGAAGGTATGCAACTTCTCTCTCTCTCTCTCTCTCTCTCTCTTTTTTTTTCCCTCCCAAAAGCACTGTGGTCTTGTCCAAAGATCCCAACACTCCACAACAGCTCAGCAGAGAAGTAGACGGATGGCCCGAGAGTACAGTGTGGTGAAGTTGGGGCTTCTCTATTCCTGGTGAGAAGAGAAAAGTAATTGGGCAGCTGTCAGATTTTCTGCCCTGGGATTCATATTTCTGAGAGAGACAGAAAGCATATACTGTCAAACCATGTTGAATACAAGGGAATAAGTGAGTAAGAAGTGCTGAGATACCATTCATCTTGCCTAACTTGAGCTGCCTAAAGGGAAGTACCTAGTCTAACCAAAAGCTTTCAAGGCTGACAGAGGGAAACAAGAGTACACTCCAGAGGCCAAGTCATCCCATCCCAGGGTATTAACACACAGGAATAAATTGTTCTCTGTACCTGTTGATACCAACTAAAGAAAGAACCTAATGAGACCATAAAAGATGCCTATCTTTTAGATGGCTAAATTAAGTGAGATTAATGTCTTTTTCAGTATTCCTTCAGATTCTCTGATTTGCCTGTCTTTGTAATTAGGTACTAAGATTAAATTACTCAGTCTTTCAAAAACTACTTAATTTGCATTACAAACTTGTACCCATGTTATAATCTTGACACAGGTGACAAGTTTGGCAAAATAAATCTAACCCTGATTATAAATGTAACAGGATACCTAATTGGAAATATTCAATTGAATATTCATTTACGTATAACTGTGGTGACAAAAGCACATTTGTTTTGACATAGTTGCAATGTAATACCTTGAAAAGCAGGGAAGCCCTGAGATGTAATAGATAGCTATGGTTATGAAAGACAACACAAAAATAGAAAGACTTTTAAATAAGCATAAATTTCTGCAGAGTAAGAGAGACTATTCTGATGAATTGTCCAGCACATTCAAGATACTCACAGAACTGACCAAGAGATTTATTTACAAGTTGTTTAAAGGTTAACATCAGAATTGACTATGAAATTATCCAACCTGATCCTAATATACCAAAGGTCCTGCAAGTAGCTTTTTCATAGCTGTTTTTCACTCAAGCACACCCCCTTGAAAGACACTTTTTCATGATTTGATGTCATCAAGAGATTACAAATCCACTACTTTCATTTCTTCCAATTGTTAGTCACTCTTATTGCTAAAAAAGTTGACCCAATCTCTGTTTTCTGTGTGTACAGCATGAATACCTAGCCCTTGGGTCATTGTATATTTCTTTTAATAACAGTTTAAAGAGCTCTTCATTATTCACTATTTCATCTCTCCAGAGATACTCTACTTACTATAATCAAGACATTTCTCTTTTCTTTGATCAGCTAATAAGAATGAGTTCTTCAACTTTTTCACTGTACAGAACAGTTCTCCAACTCATGAATCATTTTTAATGCTCATTTCTTCCTTCTCTTTGACATTTTTCTTTTTTTCCCAGATGCACTTCTTGCCTAACTTATCAGCTGAGAGCAGAGTTTTTGATTCGTTCTGTCAAATGAATGAATCTCCCCAAGCATTCTCTGATGATTATTTATAAGTATTGCTATGTGAACTGCAAATCACTAAAGCGTGCATGGGTAATTAATGTCCATTTCATATGAAATATGATGAGTAAACATCATTAATTTGCTATGCATAAAAATCTTTTAAAAGCAGGATATGTATTTAATACTTTTTCATGCAGATAGAATTTCTCTAAGATTCTCACCTCTACATTTAGTTCTTCTACTATCTTAAAGAGTAGGTTATTCAATACCATACATACTGTGCTTAATAGGGCTATCAAATAATAAAACAGTGACCACTCCTTTTTTTTTTTTTTCATTTGTAGCAATGGATTATTCCTCTGTAGTCCTAATCTGCTAGAGGAAGAAACACTTCTGCTTTTCACAGAATCTGTTGATACTAAGCATGGTTCATTGCAGAAATTATCAACAACACCCTTATAAAATGAAGATAATAGGTAGAAAAGAGCAGCAGAAAAAAAAAAGCATTAACAGAAAGGTGGGTAAAAATAGACACCCATGATTCCCTCCAATTTTGAGAACAAGTCAAATATTTTTCACCATTTAGATGTTGTTTTAAAAGACATTCCAGAAGTTTGGATATCTGTAGAAGTGTTCTGAGGAAACTTTTCCCAACAGACCTACTCCTTTTATTCATGTTAAAAATCACATTGAAACATTAGAAATAGAATTGACTTCTGCCATCCTTGAGGGGTTTTGGGAAAGATAGGAACTATCTTTCCTTTCTCCCTGATTACTTCTTTTGACGGTCCATCAGTACAAGGAATGTCATTAAAATGGAGAAGCAAACTGATCAGTTGGTCAGAATGAGCAGTACTTGTACAAAATAAGAAAGCTAGAATCTTTACTTGTTTTCTCTCATATCTAAAATCCAAAGGGATATTCTGAAGCATGGCCAGTTTTTCTGCCTTGAGAGAGAGCTGAAACGGATCAATTCTGCACATTTTGAAAACTGCAGAGTCTTCAAGACTCTTGGCCACATTGTGTCTTTTCTGCCTAACAGGCTGAGTAGCTATACCATATGCTTGAAGTGCTGTACCTCAAGCCTTTTTAACTTGACTTTAGCAAAATTCTTTTTTGAGTGTGGTAAAGAAATCACAGAAATATATAAGTAAAAGTCTGGATTAACTGTGGACTTTCATATGTGGGCTGTTAAGTTGAACAGCCATATTTTCCAGGAGTCTCTGCTACAGGTTGAGTTCACTAGAGAGGTAGATTTAGATTCTAATGGCTATAGTATGCAAATGTATTCACTTGGAACTCATATAGAATAAAGTCCAAAAGTGAATAGCATTCAGGGTTTTTCTGAGGTGTGATAGTGCCAATCTAATCTCTGTCACGGGTAGATCTGTTTTATCCACTCTTTGTACCTGCAAAGGGACTAAGTACTGAGGAAGTAAGTAAATCATCATACAAACACATACATATGCTCAATTACCATGCCTTTATTCCAGCTCATTAATGGAGTTATATAGGAGAAGTCATCAGAGTCATTGCTTGCCTATGGTATACTGTTCTGCTTGGCATAAGTGGGATATGGGGATGCTAACCTTTGGAAAAAAAATTACAGGATCAGATAAATAATTTCAATATATTATAAATAGCAATAAGGTCTTCCACTAGATCCCCAGCGGCATTTCAGTGTCTTGATTTCTGCAGTGCTTCAGAAACCACTCAACCTTTTGACTTCTAGTTTATGAAATCTGCTGTATTCTTTCAGTGAATTACTGCCTTGTATTCATATGGTGGTCATCTCTTATTCCACATACTGCATTCCTATGTGGCAGGATGCTAAACAAAATACTGAAATACTAAGCTTAAATATAGGACATTTTAGTCTACAATATGAGAAAGCTATAACTATTGTGCATTTACAAATAAATTTATTGACTGATATTTGCAAATGTATTTCTTATTTTGTAATACGCCTAAAAATTATCTAATTTTTTTTTTCATAGCTATCCTTTTTTTTTCTTTTTTTTTTTTTTTTTTGAAAAAATGTGTAATTCCATCTTTTTTTTTTCTCTTTTTATTTTTGGTAAATATCTGAATATACTAACTGAACTGTGGAATTCCATGCTTTGACTCTATGCCTGGAGCACAAAATAGAGCCAGTAATGAAAGAAACTACCCTATATGAAAGAATGGACGGGTAAGAGAATTTTTTATAATATTTATCTTTTGTTTCCAAAGTCTTTCAAAGCTTATAGATTAGGAAAGGGCTAAGTGGCCATCTAAAAAACTGGATTTGTGCATAACTTACTTCAGATAATCTCAGAAAAGTCATCAGTGCATCATGGTCAGGATATAACAGAACCCACTTTAGGTCCACAAAGAGCACTCCCTGCTTCACCTCTCAAACTCTAATGTCACACATGTTGCTACTGAGTTATTTATTTTTTTAGTCCTCTGAAACATCTGGTGTAAGAAGTTTTTGGAGAAAGTATCTTGGTTTTGATAGACCTTTCATCTGTTCTGCTATGACTCATTTTATGTTCCACCTGCTCTGTCATACTGAATCACATTTGGAATCTCTTTGAAATGTTGCTTAAAAAACATCCAAATGTTAAGCAAAATGTGTACAATAAAGGTGTTTTTCTTGCATAAAAGCAAATCTTTAAAAATGTTGTTATGCAGAATCTGGAAGCTCTTTTGTTATAACTGAAAATGGTATGCTATTCTCTTTCTGACATGTTTATCTTTCTCCATGTTTTTAAAAGAAGCTGTAGCCATTCTAGTTGATGTGTGGGGACATATCAATATGCTGGCTTTTTTTATTCTGGAGTAGGTAGAAATCAGGTGTTAAAACCAGAGAAAGAATAAAGGAATCAAAATGAGGTTTCTGTGCAATTAACTGTCAGAACAACACTTCCGTTTATTCTGATGAGTTACTAGCTCCTCAAGTTTTTTAAGTCAATGTATTTCTTTTCAAAGTAGACTTCTACTAAGTTGGAATAAGCATATCAGAATTCAGCTCTAAATGTTTTGATCATTTTTGAAATGGAAGGGCATTCATTGTTGCAGGGTTATATTGAGTCATACACTGGAATAAAATGCCAGATCTGTACCTGTGTATTTATAGACATTTTTATCCAGGTTGACAGTATTTTTCATGTATCCTGTCTTCCTGTAAATTCTTTCTGGTACTATTAATGTAAGTGCCTGGTATTTATTTTTGCCTCTTGCAATATCCAGTGTCATATGTCTGCATTGTTCATGTTCTGAACAAAGGAAGGAAGGAATGTAAAGAATCTAAATCAAAACTGAAACAACGGAAGCAGAGAAGAAAAGCCAAGAAAGAATCCCTTATTTTTTCTTATCTTCAAGTAACAAATTATCATTTAGTTTTTTCCCCCTCATTAGCTGGGCTAAACAGCAGTACTTTGTTGCCAATGGGTAAGTAACAATTTAGTCTCACTTTTCCATGAAGATGAAAAGTAAAACCACTTTGCCATGACCCGGGAGCTGCCTCAGACTGAATAAAGGATGAGATAAATAATGCAAGCCACCTAAAGTAGGATTTTGTATTAACCACATTTAAATATTCTTTGATCTTGCTCTCTGACTCCTGCTATCAGTACAATATAAGAAGCTGGCTGGGAGCAAAGCTAAAGACATTCCCCTGAACAAATAGATTGTCATCTGTGATTATGGAAACGTTAGCAAACATTCTACTAATATGAAACCTTGCATGTCCTTTAGGCTCCAAACTGCTACTGGTTATGTGAAGAGCAGAGTGAATTGTAGAATTGTAGCAGTTACAGTATAAATGCTGCTTAGAAGAAAACAAAGAAGATGCAAATTGTTTTGGTAGATGTTTGGGTTTCTGTAAGCCCACTAGTCATTAAATTCTCTTTGGCGGAGTGGTTAAATATTTTCCTGCTTTGCTCATTAGTATGTGTTGGCAATAGCTCAGTTACTCACCTGTTTCTTAGCGGTTGGCCCTTTGGTTCTTACTGTTACAAGGTCTGTACCATTGATCTGCTCACAGGTTGGGTGTTTTCTTGTTTGCATCTGTAGGAACAGTGGCAGCATGTGATCCAACTCTTGCAAGACCTGGGTAGTCTCATATTCTTCTGCTGTTCTATGGAGGATGGAAGTTGCTTATAATTTATCTTTTTTCTTGATGACCTGGAGAATCTAGATCTAATATTATCTTCCAATAGCTGGAAGATGCTGTGGTAACTTCTTGAACAGAGCAAGATGTACAATGTAGCAAGCTCCTTATCCATCCTTTTTCCTTCTGAGGCTGTCATCTTCTGTTTTCTGCTTCTGCCTTGGATGTGTTGACCAACCTGATCTTTTGAGCAATCCTTAGAAATGAAGTCAAAGGGCAACTCCCATTACTCTGGTTGGAATACTGTCTGTGAATTTGTGAGTCTAGGAAGTGAGGGGGAGCAGAGTGGTCCTCTCTGGTTCTGTAGAGTTCTCCTGTAACACATTGCTAAATATACAGAGATGGTTGTCTCAAGGAATATTCTTACAGGGTGAAATTTAATGTTCTTTTCTCAAGTTACTTCGTGTTTTATAAATAGCATTTATATTTAGACTGGTAGACTGTTTCAGAGATTATTGCATTGAAGTGTGGTATAATGACAATGACTTGTATGAAAGATTGAAATAAATGAAGCTGTCACAGTTTAAGATGTTATATCCTACCACGGGTAAATAACTAGTTAAAAGAAAAAAAAGAAGGATAAGCAAACAAATAAGCAGCTCCCTAAGTAATTTTTTCCTGGTCTTGTTCATTCATAGATGATCTAGAAAAGGAAGTAAGTAGTAAAATGATAAAAATCAACAATGATACCAAATTCTTCAGGATATATTCAGTTTTTACTGGCTATAAATTGTCTCTGGGGCATCTACAATGTTAAATGGCTGGAAGATAAAATGGCAGGTGATAACTTCAAAATAATGAGTGAGTAAAAAAAATATTTGACTGCATATACGCAAAGCTGAGACCTGAATTAGCTATTACCATTCAGAAAAGAGCTCTTGCTGTCATGGTGAATAGTTCTTTGTAAATGTTAGCTCTGTGCTCACTGGCACTCAGAAAGGCATGCTAAGAATTATTATAAAAAGATTAAAGAACACAAGAGAAAACAACATTATATCAGTGCATAATCCCATGATGAGTGCACATCTACAACTGTTTGTGAAGGTCTATTCAGGCTTCCTCAACTTCAAAATACATGAAACTTGAAAAGGTACTTTGGCAAGCATAATAGGAGATATAGAAAACTTCTTTATGACAAGCAATTAAACAGACAGGGAGCATGTAGCCTGGAAAAGAGAAGACTGAACAGATTTTTATGACTACGACTTGTAAAATCAGGAATGGTATGAAAGAGGTGAATAGCACAAGAATTGGGGGCAATTATTTCATCAAATGAAATTAACTGGCAGTTTTTGAACAAAGATCAGGAATTACTTTTCCATATAATCAATAATTACACTGTAGAAGTCATTGTCACAAGATGCGTATGCCAAAAACTTCAACTGGATTGAAAAGAAATATCAGACAAATTAATGAAAGAAACATTTATTACAGACAGAGAGACAAAGACACATCCATCTGAGGAAATTCCCTCTTCTTTGCAGAAATTGACATTGTTAACAGAGGTGATATACCAGATAAAAAAATAAAAATTTCTATTTTTCCAGTTTTTATGCTTTTTTTCCACAGGTATTTGCTATGTTGCCACTGTGGAACAAAAGAGTAGATTACAAGGATATTTGTTTGAATCAGTACATACGTTCCTGCATTTCATGGTCTCATATGCTATACATAAGATTTTTTCTGACACTGCCTGCATGACAAATTTGTCTCTTGGTGACTCAGTATCTTTGGAGCGGAATCTGTATATAGTCATTCTCTTCACAAATGAAATGCATATTTCTATGGCAAGTAAAGGCTTTGTGAAGCATAAAGTGTTTCCAGGAAGAGGTTAATGCATCTCTTCTTGGACTAGTAGAGAGCATTTATTTTCTTATATCCTCTACTCCTTTCCACTTCTCAGTGTTTGGACATTGCAACAGTTTGGGATAAATCTTTGCTAGCTCTTTGTTTATTTTGAGTTTAGAAACAGCACTAATTAGATTGTCCATAATAGTTTCTTGCTTTCTCTAAATTAAGAACAAACTTGTTATTTTGGTATTTCAGAAGGACATTATGTATCCTTTAAGTGTGGTGTTAAGAGTCATCTCTTCTTCTCCTACAGGCTGACTATGTTGAAATTAATAAAAATTTATTTCAGAAGGACAGAGGAATGAGAAAGACCTCTTGCATATTGGAGTCCCATCCACTACAATCTCAGCAAAGGGAGGTCATTCAAGCCAGAAGAAACCACAAATTATTGCTTAGCAGTGCTATTGCTTAGAGCACAACCCACCAGAAGTCTTCAGATCAGATTCATGTCACCTGAGTTAGCACTGCAGTCATCTCAGGTTTCTGACAGAATCAGCAGAGAGTGAGAAACAACCTCAGAGTTTGACTTAAACTGCCAAAGATGTGGATTCTTTCTGGAAGTACCTATCTCTTTCTACTGATGACTGATGGTGCCTTGTCAGTGACATTCCTATGAATCAGTGACAGTCCTATCTCTGCCCCGTCTCATGGACGCACCTCAGAATAGAGGAGGGATGGAGCCTTGTCTCTAGTCCCATCTTTGGCCCTGTATCCAGCTGTTACTGACTAGTCACCCTGCATGGACCTTGGATGTGACTGCTTACCTTGGTTGTCTGGCACTGTGGGTGGTCCCTGTCACTGTCACCAGGGTTGTCCTGCTCAGATCCTACAGTTCTGCACCTATCAGTGAGGGCACTGTGCTGACTGTGTTGGGGCCACCCTGGGCTATCAGCTCATTATGTCTTGGAAAGCAGCCCCACTCCTGCTGCTCCCTGAAACTTAAGTTCAGTGAGATGAGACTTAACCTTGCCAAAACCCTATTTAAAAAATAAAATATTATGTAGAGCAATTCTTAGTATTGGCTGTATTTGAAGTTCAGTGCTTCTAACATTCAAAAGCATCTTAACGCTCACAAACCTGGATTTCAGACGAATAGACTTTGGGCCTCTCCAGGTTTCATCTTGGAAGAATCACACTTGCTCCGTGACACTTGTTTTTTTAATAGTAACATTTACCCAGAGTATTTAGATCTAATAATTGCTTTCATAATCTCACCCTCTAGAAATGCAGAATAAAATACTTTCCTTATTGACTTTCTTTACTGCCTTTTCCCTTTAGTATGTGGACATCCAGGTCTGAGAATTTGTATGGAGAATGAAGTCTGACCTTGATACCATTTTACTACAAACTACAGCAATAAGTCTGTATGGAGAATAAATAAAGTCTGATCTTGATACCATTTTACCACAAACTACAGCAGTAAGTCAGTATAAGGCCTTTAGTGTACAAAACTTGTTTAGAAACTGGTAATAACCTGAAGAAATTAGATGACGAAAATAGGTCGTTATGGGTTAGAGTTAACTAACCTGGCTCTGAACATGAGAATAAAAGTGGAATTGAGAAGTCTGTAAAGAAAGGAATTGTGTAAACTCAGTTCAAAGCAGGGACACGTCCCACTAGACCAGGTTGCTCAAAGCCCCATCCAGCCTGGCCTTGAACACTTCCAGGGATGGGGCACCCACAACTTATCTGGGCAGCCTGTTCCAGTGTGTCACCACCCCCGCAGCAAAGAGTTTCTTCCTAATATCTAATCTAAATCTACCCTCTTTCAGTTTAAAACCATTACCCCTTGTCCTATCACTGCACTCCATGATAAAAAGTCCCACCTTTTCTGTAGGCACCATTTAGGGACTGGAAGGCTGCTATAAGGCATACCCAGAACATTCTCTTCTCTAGGCTGAACAACCCATACTCATTCAGGTGCTCCAGCCCTCTGATCATCTCTGTGGCCCTCCTCTGGACCTTTTCCAACAGGTCCATGTCCTTCTTATGTTGGGAGCTCCAGAGATGGGCACAGTATTCCAGGTGGGGTCTCACAAGAGCAAAATAGAGGGGGAGAACCACCTGCCTCAACCTTCTGGCCATGGATCTTTTGGTGCACTCCAGAATACTGCTGGCTTTCTGGGCTGCAGGTGTACTTTGCTGGCTCTTGTTGAGCTTCTCATCAACCAACAGCACATTTCCCACCTCTGAGGAATGCTATTCATCACTGGTTTCCACTTGGACATTGAGCCATTAACCACAACTCTTTAAGTGTGACCATCCAGCCAATTCCATATGTTGAATCCATGTCTCCCTAATTTAGAGACAAGGATGTCATGTAGGACAGTGTCAAAGCCTTTGCACAAGTTCAGGTAGATTTTGTCAGTCACTCTCCTTTTATGCCGTATGTTGTAACCCCGTCATAGAAGGCCAACAAGTTTGTCAGACACAATTTGCCTTTAGTGAAGCCGTCTTGCGGTCATCTATCTCAGCCTTATTTTTCATATGCCTAGTATAGTTTCCAGGAGGATCTGCTCTATGATCTTGCTGGGCACAGAGGTGAGACTGGCCGGCCTGTAGTTACCCAGGTCTTCCTTTTTAAAAATGGGTGTTATGTTTCCCTTTTTTCAGTCAATGGGAACTTCACTGGACTGCCATGACTTCTCAAATATGATGGATAGTGGCTTGGCAACTTCATCCACCTGTTCCCTGTATCTCATCAGGTCTTGCGGATTTGTGCACCTTCAGGTTCCTCAGATGGTCTCCAACCTGGTCTTCTCCTGTAGTGAGCAGTCCTTCATTCTCCCAGTCACTGCCTTCTAAACCTTGGGTGGCACTGGCTGGTGAAGACTGAGGCAAAAAAGTTCTTGAGTATCTCAGCCTTTGGCATATCCTGGATAACCAGGTCTCCCACTTCTTTCTAGAGAGGGCCCACATTTTCCGTAGTCCTCTTTTTATCACTGACAGATCTGCAGAAGCTTTTCTTTTTGCCCTTGGTGTCCCTGGCCAGGTTTAACTCTATCTAACTGGGCTTTAGCTTTTCTAACCTGGTCCCCAGCTGCTTTTTTCCATTTTTAGTCCTCCTTTCCTTCACCCCTTCTGCAACCCTTACCATTATGATAGTTTCCTGCGGTTTTAAATTTCTGGTTTATATTTATTGGTTATCAACGTAGAAAATATTTTTGTGAATGCTCGTGAATTTCAGTGTTTTCTCAACAGAAAAAAAATAAGCAGTTCAATTATCATAATTTCCATTTTATGTAACTAATTATGTTATTAAAGTGTTGAGGGTGGTCAGAAAAAAAAAGAAAAAATAAAAAAGAATAAAAAGAAAAAACTTTTTCAGTTTTAAAATATATTTAGGCAGAGCTTTTTCTTTTGCATTACAGGGTACATTTGAATCGTTTGCCAAGTGTTTTTAATAGAGCTGTTTAAGAGTGTCAGAAAGAGCATATTAGCAATACTACTAAATCAAGTCTATAAAGACTGCAAAGTCAGAACATACGCAAGCAAACTCAGAGAAAGGATGGGTGAATTATTAAAAAGAAGAAAAGCAAGGGGGAAAGTTAATTTGTATCATAACCAGGTCACTGTACTAATCATGATTTCAGTCCCATGTAACACTACCTCCTGCTTTATTGGCCTGGTAATTGTTTCTGTTCATGCCATAGATAGAACAATAATGCCTATCTAGAAATGTGATCAGTCTAGAAGTGATACTAACTACTTGCTGTCCACACAATTAAATAATTCAATGTAATTTCAGATACTCTAGTTTCCAGAATGGTTTGGTCAGAGGTAAGACAATATTAACTGCTCTGCAAAATCAGACGAAGGGAAGGACATTTTCCACGTTGGAGCAATACTAGCCAACAATGTTGTAATTCTCCACTTTACTTGTTGTGTCTTTATCAAAAAACCCAATGTTCAACCATCAAATATATTATGATTTCTCTAAAAGCAAAGGCGGCATTTCTTAATAAAAGCTCTCTGGCTTTTTATGCATCCCACAAGTATGTGGTAAATTAGACATGCATACTGTTTGGTCTTGGCATAATTTGCAAGTGTTAACAGAAAAGCTGAAGGCTGCTGAGTGCTAGAATTACACAGTAAAATATAGTAGGGAACATTTATCAGTCTCAAGGTGTATATTTTATTTTCTATTTGTGACACGAATGCGATGTTCTTGTCATTGCCATTGTGAAAGTTTTTGATGGGACAAGTAGCAACAGCACTTGTATTCATTTTAATTCCTGTCTATAAATATATAGCATGATTACTAAAAGTACAATGATGCAAATGATAATGAACATTCTATTTGAAAAGCACCTTTGTCACCATGTTCCTCAACACTATAGAAGTAGTTATATAATGCATTAATTATGACTTTACTGTCTCCATGATAAGGGGCAAGATGACACTGTGTGTGATGTAATATCATCTATAATTACATTGCCTCCCATCTGAATCTAAGGTCTAGTTTCACAAAGATGATATTTTGGAGGTCAGTGGTGACTGTATTCACACTATGTTCCTAAAATACCTTCCATCCACTATTTGATAATTGGTACAATTATTTTAGAATAACACTTTATATTTCTGTAGAGCTGTGCAGAAAATATTTTACTGCTCTGAAACTCATCAGTGAATGAATCATCTCACTACCTTTCTGTGTTTCATCGTATTATCTTCTTCCCTAAGATGGGGAAAGTAAGATAATCAGTAATTTATCCAGGACACGGCAACAAATTCTGAGCAAAACTAGGATTAAATCTTTCCTCATCCTTTGCTTTTAATATTAGGCTATGTTTTTATTCTCATTCATTAGAGGGTCTAGTTACAAACCTAATTCTAAAATTAATTTTTGTGCATATCATGCCCAGTGTATAATTCAATATCAACTTAAATGTTTTTAGTATGATAAAAAGTAACCTGAGCCATGCTTTGTAAACCAGAGACAACATTTATTTCAGCAAGCTCTGCTCATGAGCAAAGTATTGCTAGCGCCAATGACTTCCCTGTGG
>NW_015094510.1:7862140-7895969 GCF_001431845.1 Calidris pugnax | reverse complement strand
GTAAAATTTGTGTCGTAGCTCCCTAAGAAGATTGTAACTTTGTTACTTTGTGGAGGGTTCATAGTGGTTGAGAAGTTTTACGCTGGCTTGGAATATTGTAATTAAGTGTGTATTAAAAAGGAAATTAAATGTTTTCTTTTTCAAGTCTGTCAGACAGCTATGGTTATTTTAAACTCTCTTGAATAGGAGGAAACTGTAATTTATTTGTTATGGTGGTTGAATGGTAAGTTACAATTTAAATGTAACAAACAAATGAACAGGAACTCCGTAAGCTTATGTTGGTTCTGGATATGTTCAAAATGCACCAAACTACTTTTAGTTAAGCGTCATACTGCTGTGGCACAGTTACTGTGAGACTTCTTGTTTTAACCTGGAGGCTGGAAGGTGGTTTTTTTTGGTGTTTTTTTTTTTTTTTTTTTTTTTTTTTTTTTTTTTTTTGAAAAAATGTGTAATTCCATCTTTTTTTTTTCTCTTTTTATTTTTGGTAAATATCTGAATATACTAACTGAACTGTGGAATTCCATGCTTTGACTCTATGCCTGGAGCACAAAATAGAGCCAGTAATGAAAGAAACTACCCTATATGAAAGAATGGACGGGTAAGAGAATTTTTTATAATATTTATCTTTTGTTTCCAAAGTCTTTCAAAGCTTATAGATTAGGAAAGGGCTAAGTGGCCATCTAAAAAACTGGATTTGTGCATAACTTACTTCAGATAATCTCAGAAAAGTCATCAGTGCATCATGGTCAGGATATAACAGAACCCACTTTAGGTCCACAAAGAGCACTCCCTGCTTCACCTCTCAAACTCTAATGTCACACATGTTGCTACTGAGTTATTTATTTTTTTAGTCCTCTGAAACATCTGGTGTAAGAAGTTTTTGGAGAAAGTATCTTGGTTTTGATAGACCTTTCATCTGTTCTGCTATGACTCATTTTATGTTCCACCTGCTCTGTCATACTGAATCACATTTGGAATCTCTTTGAAATGTTGCTTAAAAAACATCCAAATGTTAAGCAAAATGTGTACAATAAAGGTGTTTTTCTTGCATAAAAGCAAATCTTTAAAAATGTTGTTATGCAGAATCTGGAAGCTCTTTTGTTATAACTGAAAATGGTATGCTATTCTCTTTCTGACATGTTTATCTTTCTCCATGTTTTTAAAAGAAGCTGTAGCCATTCTAGTTGATGTGTGGGGACATATCAATATGCTGGCTTTTTTTATTCTGGAGTAGGTAGAAATCAGGTGTTAAAACCAGAGAAAGAATAAAGGAATCAAAATGAGGTTTCTGTGCAATTAACTGTCAGAACAACACTTCCGTTTATTCTGATGAGTTACTAGCTCCTCAAGTTTTTTAAGTCAATGTATTTCTTTTCAAAGTAGACTTCTACTAAGTTGGAATAAGCATATCAGAATTCAGCTCTAAATGTTTTGATCATTTTTGAAATGGAAGGGCATTCATTGTTGCAGGGTTATATTGAGTCATACACTGGAATAAAATGCCAGATCTGTACCTGTGTATTTATAGACATTTTTATCCAGGTTGACAGTATTTTTCATGTATCCTGTCTTCCTGTAAATTCTTTCTGGTACTATTAATGTAAGTGCCTGGTATTTATTTTTGCCTCTTGCAATATCCAGTGTCATATGTCTGCATTGTTCATGTTCTGAACAAAGGAAGGAAGGAATGTAAAGAATCTAAATCAAAACTGAAACAACGGAAGCAGAGAAGAAAAGCCAAGAAAGAATCCCTTATTTTTTCTTATCTTCAAGTAACAAATTATCATTTAGTTTTTTCCCCCTCATTAGCTGGGCTAAACAGCAGTACTTTGTTGCCAATGGGTAAGTAACAATTTAGTCTCACTTTTCCATGAAGATGAAAAGTAAAACCACTTTGCCATGACCCGGGAGCTGCCTCAGACTGAATAAAGGATGAGATAAATAATGCAAGCCACCTAAAGTAGGATTTTGTATTAACCACATTTAAATATTCTTTGATCTTGCTCTCTGACTCCTGCTATCAGTACAATATAAGAAGCTGGCTGGGAGCAAAGCTAAAGACATTCCCCTGAACAAATAGATTGTCATCTGTGATTATGGAAACGTTAGCAAACATTCTACTAATATGAAACCTTGCATGTCCTTTAGGCTCCAAACTGCTACTGGTTATGTGAAGAGCAGAGTGAATTGTAGAATTGTAGCAGTTACAGTATAAATGCTGCTTAGAAGAAAACAAAGAAGATGCAAATTGTTTTGGTAGATGTTTGGGTTTCTGTAAGCCCACTAGTCATTAAATTCTCTTTGGCGGAGTGGTTAAATATTTTCCTGCTTTGCTCATTAGTATGTGTTGGCAATAGCTCAGTTACTCACCTGTTTCTTAGCGGTTGGCCCTTTGGTTCTTACTGTTACAAGGTCTGTACCATTGATCTGCTCACAGGTTGGGTGTTTTCTTGTTTGCATCTGTAGGAACAGTGGCAGCATGTGATCCAACTCTTGCAAGACCTGGGTAGTCTCATATTCTTCTGCTGTTCTATGGAGGATGGAAGTTGCTTATAATTTATCTTTTTTCTTGATGACCTGGAGAATCTAGATCTAATATTATCTTCCAATAGCTGGAAGATGCTGTGGTAACTTCTTGAACAGAGCAAGATGTACAATGTAGCAAGCTCCTTATCCATCCTTTTTCCTTCTGAGGCTGTCATCTTCTGTTTTCTGCTTCTGCCTTGGATGTGTTGACCAACCTGATCTTTTGAGCAATCCTTAGAAATGAAGTCAAAGGGCAACTCCCATTACTCTGGTTGGAATACTGTCTGTGAATTTGTGAGTCTAGGAAGTGAGGGGGAGCAGAGTGGTCCTCTCTGGTTCTGTAGAGTTCTCCTGTAACACATTGCTAAATATACAGAGATGGTTGTCTCAAGGAATATTCTTACAGGGTGAAATTTAATGTTCTTTTCTCAAGTTACTTCGTGTTTTATAAATAGCATTTATATTTAGACTGGTAGACTGTTTCAGAGATTATTGCATTGAAGTGTGGTATAATGACAATGACTTGTATGAAAGATTGAAATAAATGAAGCTGTCACAGTTTAAGATGTTATATCCTACCACGGGTAAATAACTAGTTAAAAGAAAAAAAAGAAGGATAAGCAAACAAATAAGCAGCTCCCTAAGTAATTTTTTCCTGGTCTTGTTCATTCATAGATGATCTAGAAAAGGAAGTAAGTAGTAAAATGATAAAAATCAACAATGATACCAAATTCTTCAGGATATATTCAGTTTTTACTGGCTATAAATTGTCTCTGGGGCATCTACAATGTTAAATGGCTGGAAGATAAAATGGCAGGTGATAACTTCAAAATAATGAGTGAGTAAAAAAAATATTTGACTGCATATACGCAAAGCTGAGACCTGAATTAGCTATTACCATTCAGAAAAGAGCTCTTGCTGTCATGGTGAATAGTTCTTTGTAAATGTTAGCTCTGTGCTCACTGGCACTCAGAAAGGCATGCTAAGAATTATTATAAAAAGATTAAAGAACACAAGAGAAAACAACATTATATCAGTGCATAATCCCATGATGAGTGCACATCTACAACTGTTTGTGAAGGTCTATTCAGGCTTCCTCAACTTCAAAATACATGAAACTTGAAAAGGTACTTTGGCAAGCATAATAGGAGATATAGAAAACTTCTTTATGACAAGCAATTAAACAGACAGGGAGCATGTAGCCTGGAAAAGAGAAGACTGAACAGATTTTTATGACTACGACTTGTAAAATCAGGAATGGTATGAAAGAGGTGAATAGCACAAGAATTGGGGGCAATTATTTCATCAAATGAAATTAACTGGCAGTTTTTGAACAAAGATCAGGAATTACTTTTCCATATAATCAATAATTACACTGTAGAAGTCATTGTCACAAGATGCGTATGCCAAAAACTTCAACTGGATTGAAAAGAAATATCAGACAAATTAATGAAAGAAACATTTATTACAGACAGAGAGACAAAGACACATCCATCTGAGGAAATTCCCTCTTCTTTGCAGAAATTGACATTGTTAACAGAGGTGATATACCAGATAAAAAAATAAAAATTTCTATTTTTCCAGTTTTTATGCTTTTTTTCCACAGGTATTTGCTATGTTGCCACTGTGGAACAAAAGAGTAGATTACAAGGATATTTGTTTGAATCAGTACATACGTTCCTGCATTTCATGGTCTCATATGCTATACATAAGATTTTTTCTGACACTGCCTGCATGACAAATTTGTCTCTTGGTGACTCAGTATCTTTGGAGCGGAATCTGTATATAGTCATTCTCTTCACAAATGAAATGCATATTTCTATGGCAAGTAAAGGCTTTGTGAAGCATAAAGTGTTTCCAGGAAGAGGTTAATGCATCTCTTCTTGGACTAGTAGAGAGCATTTATTTTCTTATATCCTCTACTCCTTTCCACTTCTCAGTGTTTGGACATTGCAACAGTTTGGGATAAATCTTTGCTAGCTCTTTGTTTATTTTGAGTTTAGAAACAGCACTAATTAGATTGTCCATAATAGTTTCTTGCTTTCTCTAAATTAAGAACAAACTTGTTATTTTGGTATTTCAGAAGGACATTATGTATCCTTTAAGTGTGGTGTTAAGAGTCATCTCTTCTTCTCCTACAGGCTGACTATGTTGAAATTAATAAAAATTTATTTCAGAAGGACAGAGGAATGAGAAAGACCTCTTGCATATTGGAGTCCCATCCACTACAATCTCAGCAAAGGGAGGTCATTCAAGCCAGAAGAAACCACAAATTATTGCTTAGCAGTGCTATTGCTTAGAGCACAACCCACCAGAAGTCTTCAGATCAGATTCATGTCACCTGAGTTAGCACTGCAGTCATCTCAGGTTTCTGACAGAATCAGCAGAGAGTGAGAAACAACCTCAGAGTTTGACTTAAACTGCCAAAGATGTGGATTCTTTCTGGAAGTACCTATCTCTTTCTACTGATGACTGATGGTGCCTTGTCAGTGACATTCCTATGAATCAGTGACAGTCCTATCTCTGCCCCGTCTCATGGACGCACCTCAGAATAGAGGAGGGATGGAGCCTTGTCTCTAGTCCCATCTTTGGCCCTGTATCCAGCTGTTACTGACTAGTCACCCTGCATGGACCTTGGATGTGACTGCTTACCTTGGTTGTCTGGCACTGTGGGTGGTCCCTGTCACTGTCACCAGGGTTGTCCTGCTCAGATCCTACAGTTCTGCACCTATCAGTGAGGGCACTGTGCTGACTGTGTTGGGGCCACCCTGGGCTATCAGCTCATTATGTCTTGGAAAGCAGCCCCACTCCTGCTGCTCCCTGAAACTTAAGTTCAGTGAGATGAGACTTAACCTTGCCAAAACCCTATTTAAAAAATAAAATATTATGTAGAGCAATTCTTAGTATTGGCTGTATTTGAAGTTCAGTGCTTCTAACATTCAAAAGCATCTTAACGCTCACAAACCTGGATTTCAGACGAATAGACTTTGGGCCTCTCCAGGTTTCATCTTGGAAGAATCACACTTGCTCCGTGACACTTGTTTTTTTAATAGTAACATTTACCCAGAGTATTTAGATCTAATAATTGCTTTCATAATCTCACCCTCTAGAAATGCAGAATAAAATACTTTCCTTATTGACTTTCTTTACTGCCTTTTCCCTTTAGTATGTGGACATCCAGGTCTGAGAATTTGTATGGAGAATGAAGTCTGACCTTGATACCATTTTACTACAAACTACAGCAATAAGTCTGTATGGAGAATAAATAAAGTCTGATCTTGATACCATTTTACCACAAACTACAGCAGTAAGTCAGTATAAGGCCTTTAGTGTACAAAACTTGTTTAGAAACTGGTAATAACCTGAAGAAATTAGATGAGTTAGAGTTAACTAACCTGGCTCTGAACATGAGAATAAAAGTGGAATTGAGAAGTCTGTAAAGAAAGGAATTGTGTAAACTCAGTTCAAAGCAGGGACACGTCCCACTAGACCAGGTTGCTCAAAGCCCCATCCAGCCTGGCCTTGAACACTTCCAGGGATGGGGCACCCACAACTTCTCTGGGCAGCCTGTTCCAGTGTCTCACCACCCCCACAGTAAAGAGTTTCTTCCTAATATCTAATCTAAATCTACCCTCTTTCAGTTTAAAACCATTACCCCTTGTCCTATCACTGCACTCCATGATAAAAAGTCCCACCTTTTCTGTAGGCACCATTTAGGGACTGGAAGGCTGCTATAAGGCATACCCAGAACATTCTCTTCTCTAGGCTGAACAACCCATACTCATTCAGGTGCTCCAGCCCTCTGATCATCTCTGTGGCCCTCCTCTGGACCTTTTCCAACAGGTCCATGTCCTTCTTATGTTGGGAGCTCCAGAGATGGGCACAGTATTCCAGGTGGGGTCTCACAAGAGCAAAATAGAGGGGGAGAACCACCTGCCTCAACCTTCTGGCCATGGATCTTTTGGTGCACTCCAGAATACTGCTGGCTTTCTGGGCTGCAGGTGTACTTTGCTGGCTCTTGTTGAGCTTCTCATCAACCAACAGCACATTTCCCACCTCTGAGGAATGCTATTCATCACTGGTTTCCACTTGGACATTGAGCCATTAACCACAACTCTTTAAGTGTGACCATCCAGCCAATTCCATATGTTGAATCCATGTCTCCCTAATTTAGAGACAAGGATGTCATGTAGGACAGTGTCAAAGCCTTTGCACAAGTTCAGGTAGATTTTGTCAGTCACTCTCCTTTTATGCCGTATGTTGTAACCCCGTCATAGAAGGCCAACAAGTTTGTCAGACACAATTTGCCTTTAGTGAAGCCGTCTTGCGGTCATCTATCTCAGCCTTATTTTTCATATGCCTAGTATAGTTTCCAGGAGGATCTGCTCTATGATCTTGCTGGGCACAGAGGTGAGACTGGCCGGCCTGTAGTTACCCAGGTCTTCCTTTTTAAAAATGGGTGTTATGTTTCCCTTTTTTCAGTCAGTGGGAACTTCACTGGACTGCCATGACTTCTCAAATATGATGGATAGTGGCTTGGCAACTTCATCCACCTGTTCCCTGTATCTCATCAGGTCTTGCTTCCTTTTTAAAAATGGGTGTTATGTTTCCCTTTTTTCAGTCAGTGGGAACTTCACTGGACTGCCATGACTTCTCAAATATGATGGATAGTGGCTTGGCAACTTCATCCACCTGTTCCCTGTATCTCATCAGGTCTTGCGGATTTGTGCACCTTCAGGTTCCTCAGATGGTCTCCAACCTGGTCTTCTCCTGTAGTGAGCAGTCCTTCATTCTCCCAGTCACTGCCTTCTAAACCTTGGGTGGCACTGGCTGGTGAAGACTGAGGCAAAAAAGTTCTTGAGTATCTCAGCCTTTGGCATATCCTGGATAACCAGGTCTCCCACTTCTTTCTAGAGAGGGCCCACATTTTCCGTAGTCCTCTTTTTATCACTGACAGATCTGCAGAAGCTTTTCTTTTTGCCCTTGGTGTCCCTGGCCAGGTTTAACTCTATCTAACTGGGCTTTAGCTTTTCTAACCTGGTCCCCAGCTGCTTTTTTCCATTTTTAGTCCTCCTTTCCTTCACCCCTTCTGCAACCCTTACCATTATGATAGTTTCCTGCGGTTTTAAATTTCTGGTTTATATTTATTGGTTATCAACGTAGAAAATATTTTTGTGAATGCTCGTGAATTTCAGTGTTTTCTCAACAGAAAAAAAATAAGCAGTTCAATTATCATAATTTCCATTTTATGTAACTAATTATGTTATTAAAGTGTTGAGGGTGGTCAGAAAAAAAAAGAAAAAATAAAAAAGAATAAAAAGAAAAAACTTTTTCAGTTTTAAAATATATTTAGGCAGAGCTTTTTCTTTTGCATTACAGGGTACATTTGAATCGTTTGCCAAGTGTTTTTAATAGAGCTGTTTAAGAGTGTCAGAAAGAGCATATTAGCAATACTACTAAATCAAGTCTATAAAGACTGCAAAGTCAGAACATACACAAGCAAACTCAGAGAAAGGATGGGTGAATTATTAAAAAGAAGAAAAGCAAGGGGGAAAGTTAATTTGTATCATAACCAGGTCACTGTACTAATCATGATTTCAGTCCCATGTAACACTACCTCCTGCTTTATTGGCCTGGTAATTGTTTCTGTTCATGCCATAGATAGAACAATAATGCCTATCTAGAAATGTGATCAGTCTAGAAGTGATACTAACTACTTGCTGTCCACACAATTAAATAATTCAATGTAATTTCAGATACTCTAGTTTCCAGAATGGTTTGGTCAGAGGTAAGACAATATTAACTGCTCTGCAAAATCAGACGAAGGGAAGGACATTTTCCACGTTGGAGCAATACTAGCCAACAATGTTGTAATTCTCCACTTTACTTGTTGTGTCTTTATCAAAAAACCCAATGTTCAACCATCAAATATATTATGATTTCTCTAAAAGCAAAGGCGGCATTTCTTAATAAAAGCTCTCTGGCTTTTTATGCATCCCACAAGTATGTGGTAAATTAGACATGCATACTGTTTGGTCTTGGCATAATTTGCAAGTGTTAACAGAAAAGCTGAAGGCTGCTGAGTGCTAGAATTACACAGTAAAATATAGTAGGGAACATTTATCAGTCTCAAGGTGTATATTTTATTTTCTATTTGTGACACGAATGCGATGTTCTTGTCATTGCCATTGTGAAAGTTTTTGATGGGACAAGTAGCAACAGCACTTGTATTCATTTTAATTCCTGTCTATAAATATATAGCATGATTACTAAAAGTACAATGATGCAAATGATAATGAACATTCTATTTGAAAAGCACCTTTGTCACCATGTTCCTCAACACTATAGAAGTAGTTATATAATGCATTAATTATGACTTTACTGTCTCCATGATAAGGGGCAAGATGACACTGTGTGTGATGTAATATCATCTATAATTACATTGCCTCCCATCTGAATCTAAGGTCTAGTTTCACAAAGATGATATTTTGGAGGTCAGTGGTGACTGTATTCACACTATGTTCCTAAAATACCTTCCATCCACTATTTGATAATTGGTACAATTATTTTAGAATAACACTTTATATTTCTGTAGAGCTGTGCAGAAAATATTTTACTGCTCTGAAACTCATCAGTGAATGAATCATCTCACTACCTTTCTGTGTTTCATCGTATTATCTTCTTCCCTAAGATGGGGAAAGTAAGATAATCAGTAATTTATCCAGGACACGGCAACAAATTCTGAGCAAAACTAGGATTAAATCTTTCCTCATCCTTTGCTTTTAATATTAGGCTATGTTTTTATTCTCATTCATTAGAGGGTCTAGTTACAAACCTAATTCTAAAATTAATTTTTGTGCATATCATGCCCAGTGTATAATTCAATATCAACTTAAATGTTTTTAGTATGATAAAAAGTAACCTGAGCCATGCTTTGTAAACCAGAGACAACATTTATTTCAGCAAGCTCTGCTCATGAGCAAAGTATTGCTAGCACCAATGACTTCCCTGTGGATTTTTTTCTATTTTTCCCTTTTTTCTTTTTTTTGTGTATGTGCACGTGTGAAGCGAATAAGGAATCTCTACATATAATAATCAAAATATCTCTCAGGTACGGTGACCAACAAATGTTTCAATAAAGTAATTTTGTTGCTCAGAAAATGCCATTTTCCTCAAACTAATCCTTTTTACTGTCATGAATTGTTTAAATGAAATTTAAACAGTTTTGGAAGTTTTGGAAAGGTTTCACAGGTCTTGGATAGAATATCTGGCAAGGAAGAGAGAACAAGTGAGGTCTCAGAATAATAAGTGATCAGGTAGGAAGGGTATTTAACTGGGAAGTAGAAGACCTCAATTAAAATACTTCTATAAGGGATTTAATTCTTTCATACTTCATCAATTTATTGATTCAGAGACCAGAGTTACAGTGCCATGTATCATGACCACATAGGGATTTCCCTAAAATTCCAAATGACCTAGTGAGTTGGAAAAATTATTTCCTATTCAGTTCTTCCTGTAAAAATTGAGGGTAAATTTTCTCACAATTGAAAGTGACAGCAGACCATATTCTGTTGGTATTAATATGTATTTTAGAACATGGATGAAATTTAAAATTAAATCTGATATTAAATTAAACTTCATCCATTTATTTTTTTGCAAAGCAAATACTCATGTCATGGTCTCAAAAAAAACCAAGAAAAAAAAGAAACTCCATTTTATCATGTTTTAAGTCCTAGATGAACTTTACGATGAAAGCTGCATGTTCCTGAAATCCTGAGGCTTGGGTAAGATATGTTGTTTTTATAAAATGAAGTACATTTAATCAAAATAAACTTGTTTTGGTGTCAGGTAGCTGCACTACACTCCATCAATGTAATGAGATCATGGTTGAACTTAATTAATTTTACATGGATATACTGTTTCCTTTCTAACTTCTGGTTGTACTAGTGAGTGCAAATAACTTTGACGTATGATAGATGCAAACTTCCCAAATGGGCCAAGCAGTGAAGTCCAGTTGTAAATTGATCCTTTAAAGAGCAATTTAAATTTTAATTCTCAGACTAGTAGTAAGCTTTAACAAAAAACCACACACAAAATAAAACAAACAAGCAAACAAAACCCCCACCCAAACAAAAACCAAACCAAACAAAAAAGCCCAAAACAAAACAAGAAACACCTTGAATAAAAAACCTAAGGTAAAACCTGTAAAGATGAAGAACTTGCCTGAATTTCTGAAAAGTTTTGGACCACCCTATATGAGATCAGCGTATTGGAAATGGAAAGCATTGGTGGGTCCTAGTTCAATACAAGCATGTCAGTTCCATACTGATTTCATTAAATAGGGATTTTTTTGTTAAGGGTGATCTCCTTTGTTTGGGCCTTCTCTGTCATTGTACTTTCAAAACATTTGACAAGCAAAAAATAAGAATAAAATGTTGAAAATATTAATTTTGAGCTTAGTTTTTCAGATTCTCATTTTCTCTTGGAATGAAATCTGATTTTCTTTTCCACAAATATCAGCAAGCAGTACTATGGAAGGTAAGAGTTTTTGCTTTGACTACAAGAAGACAAATATATTGTTTAATATGCAAATTCATGAAGGGCTGAAAGTTAATTTCCTGAGACTATTAATCCTGGATGTATAAGCATTTAGTTTGAAACAAAGGAATAGAATTGAATAGGATTCAAACTAAGATTTTTGTGTCAATTGGAGATATGGGTCCCAGGACTTTGAGATAGCTGAGGGAACTGAGTACAACTTTCTCATTTCTGGGTAACTGCTTTAACTATCACACAGCCCTTCCCTCGCTTTTCCCCTCAACCTCCCCCAAAACATAAGAACCATTTTTTAAACAGTTGTATTTGTGTTCATCACACACATGAAACTTTGAGTTTGAACTTTAACGTAACTTAGGTCAGGGTGGACAGATTACAATTCACGATGTTTCTGTTTATATTCAAACATGTGGAGGAAGTTTTGGTTCAAATAACTTTGACTGAATTTGGGCAATTTAAAGTAGTACTGAAAAAAAATAGAATCTCTGAATCATTCCCTTTGACTTATACAATTATTTTTTACCAAAGACTTGCTTTAGATATGAAAATAAGTGGGTAATTCTTTCCCTTTTCCCCAAGTTGAGCAGTGATTGCTATTGTAAGAGCCTTTAACAGTACAGGGGGAGTGCAAGATGACTTTGAAAGGTAATCTAAAAATAAAGCCACACATGTCTGGAGCATTCATACTAGAGGAGAACTGAACCTTGGTCTGTAGATTCTAGAGCAAGTATACCCCAGCCATTTAATTATTACAATAGGAGATTGTGCTAACCCAAGTCCACCACCACACCAGAATGGAATTCTTCCTGAGTTTTATGAAGGCTTTGTTCCTGTTGGTCTAGAGAAATCAAGTTGAAAATGCCTGTTGTTTTAGGGCCTCCACCAGGAGCTTTGTCTAATAATTGTCTCAATTTGTGGAGCACAGTGGGGCTTGCAGAAAAGCCAACATCCATTTTCTGGGGCTTCAAAATTTCTAAACATTAAAAAAACCCAAAGAGGGTTGTGAATAGGATTCAGTCTCTCTAACTGTAGAGACCTTGGTCTGAGTTAGTGGCTCTGAATTCCCTCTAAAGCAAGTAGAAACACACAGACAATATGAAGGACTGATTTTACACATCTTCTTCAGCAAATGAAGTGGACCCTACATGTCTCTTCATTTTGACTATACTGGAGTTTAGGCTACTGTAGATGTTCACATGATGAAATAAACTGCTTTTAGGGAGCTCCTGGATCAGAAAGGAGCTACCTGTTTGCTTTTGGAAATGCTGTCAGAATAGTCATTGAACGGCAATATTTTAACTTGCAAGTTTGGATTTAGAGATGTAAAGGTCAAATTTCCATCATGTCTCTCAGGTGAATAAAATTTCTGTTAGACTCCTGCCTAACTCAGAAGTTCTGAGTAAATGATTCAGAACTAAATTAGCTAACCAGGACTGGATTTTTCTGTCACCCTAATTCCTGCCCAACTTTTAGATTTATTCATTTCTAATTAGCTTTAAATACTGGTTGGAGTGAATATATTATCTGTAAACCATCTGGCTGTTGATGGCTTACAGAAGAAAAGTACAGTTAAGAGTAAACTTTAAAAACAAATTTCCTCTAAAACTGGCTTTTCCAATATTTGCCTCCTCATTGTAATGCCTTATAATGCACTTTCATTATTCTTTGTTGGATACCTGCGTCTGCTGATTTGGTAATTGAAGAATGTCATTATGCTAACAATACACTGAGATAAAAGATTATTATGACAGAAAAAAATAAAATTGTGAAGAAAATGTGATTTTGAATCCTTTTTACACTCTTTTTCAAGGCTGTAAATTGGCATACTTGGGGAAATTTTCTTTTTTTATTGCTCCTTTCTTTTTAAAGATGAATATAGTAGTCACAAAAAATATTAAGACTAACAGGAATAGATATTTTTGGTATCCAATATGCCTCAGAATTTACATCTGTTCTTTTCATAAAAAATCATGTGGTTCTTTGGTGCACTTTAAAATCATTGATGGATAATGACCTTTAGAATATATAAAATGGTAAATACAGAACTTTCTGATACTTTAGCGACTATGACTTATGCTGCAAATATTAAATTGAATTAGGTTTAGCTGAAATATTGTGGTTCATTAAGTAAAATGATCTGGTTTTAATCCACTGAAAGGATGTATGAAAACACTGTGGTAAAACTTGGATGATATACACAGCTTCTGGATGAAGAGGACACTAATGTCACAGGGAAGAGCTTAAGTAGGATCAGGTTAGTTAGCTATAAATACAAGAAAGAAAAAAAGGTGCTTTAAAGGAGAAACCTCACTGTTCTTTTCTTTCTCATATAAGTAAATGAAAACTGTATTTGTATCCATAACTTCTGACTTCGATAAACCAGCATGCCATACTGCTTTTGATTCAAGTTCACTGCAGGAAAGGAAGGATGAACTCATATAAAGAGGTTACTTCTGACTTTAAGTATAGATAATTACAGAAGAACAGGAATACATTTATTTTTCTTTCTGATATGCTTCACGTGTCTTCTAGTCCACAGAGCTACTTGGGAGGAAATATGGAGGAAATCCACAGGAGGACACATAAATCCATAGCTTTTATGTGGGACAATTCATTCTCTAGTCCCTCTGCTCAATACCTAGGAACCAGACCATAGATCTACATTTCTACAATGTACTGGAAAACCAGGCTATCATGAGCAGAATCCACCAAAATGTAAAGGAAGCATACTGTTCAAATCATTGTTTCCCCCATCTGATCAGAAAGGTGACAAGAAGGAGTCTCTATTGAAGTGCAACCTGGATGAGCAGACAGTGTGGCGGACTGAAAACTGGCGGAAGAGCTGGAACCTAGGAGATTGTGGTCAGTGGCCCAAAGTCTAGCTGGAGGACAGTAAATAGCGGCGTATGTCTGGGTCCAGTATTGTTCAATACCTTTAATGATCAGGACGATGGGGCCGAGTGTACCCTCAGCAAGTTTGCTGAAGACGCAAAGCTTAGAGGAGTGGCTGATATGCCAGAGGGTTGTGCTGCCATCCAGAGGGACCTTGACAAGCTGGAGAAATGGGGTGACTGGAACCTCATGAATTTCAACAGAGGAAACTGTAAAGTCTTGCTCCTGGGAAGGAACAACCCCATGTACCAATACATGCCAGGGACCATGCAGCTGGAAAGCAGGTTGGCAGAAAAGGACCTGAGTATTCTTGTGAACAACGAGTTGACTGTGAGTCAGCAGTGTGCCCTTGTGGCAGAGAAGGCTAAAGGTATCCTGAGCTGCATTTGGAGGAGTACTGCCAGGAAGTCAAGGAGGGTGATCTTCCTCTCTGTTTGGCACCAGTGAGGCCACACGTGGAGTCCTCTGTCCAGCTCAGGGCTTCTCGGTGCAAAAGAGATGGAACAACTAGAGAGACTTCAGCAAAGGCCCACGAACATGCTTAAGAGGCTGGAGCATGTGTCCTATAAAAAAGGCTGAGAGAAGAGAAAGCTCAATGGGGGGATTTTATCAATGTACATAAATACCTGGAGGGAAGGTACAAAAATGATGGAGCCAGGCTCTTTTCAGTGGTGCCCAGGGACAGGACTGCAGGCAACGGGCACAAACTGAAGCGCAGGAGGTTCCCTTTGAAGGGAAACACTTCAAGAAACACTTTTTTTTTACTGTGAGGGTGACTGATCACTGGCACAGGTTGCCCAGAGAGGTTGTGGAGTCTTCATCCTTGGAGATTTTCAAAAGCTGCCCGGACATGGTCCTGGACAACCAGCTCCATGTGGTCTTGCTTGAGCAGGGGTGTTGGGCCAGATGACTTCCGGAAGTCTCTTCCATCTTCAGTGATTCTGTGATTCTGTGACTCTAGCTCAGTCTTGGATCCTCAGTCATGTATACTGCACTGGCCAATCCTTTTTTTTTCCCAAAGCAAGTTGTGGCTTCTGCCTTTTATCCTCTTACTCAGTGGTTCTGTAAATTGCCTGACATGTGAGAGATCCGTTCCTGACACAATTATTTGGATAGCATTCTACAAGGTATTTTGAGATAAAACTCTATAGCAAACTCCCATGAAGCTTTTAACTTTGTATGCAATACTACTGAGTCAAAGAAAGCAAATAGGAGAAAAGCTTGTTAGAGTCCATTGGTCAGATCACTCACTTTGGGACCATTGCACATCTACTTCCTCAGCACATTTTTTCCAAATCCAACAGACGGATCCAGGGTGTAGAAAAATTTAGGGCAGTGAAAGAGTTTATGAAGATTTGGGGCATACATCTTGCATTTTGGTAGC
Source organism: Calidris pugnax (assembly GCF_001431845.1). Lineage (NCBI taxonomy): Eukaryota > Metazoa > Chordata > Aves > Charadriiformes > Scolopacidae > Calidris > Calidris pugnax. The sequence goes on along the minus strand of NW_015094510.1, from coordinate 7,880,611 downwards.
TAAACAGAGAGTAACAGAATGAAAGCTTTTAATAGGTCTATCATATGAATAAAAAGTACTGAGTACACTTCTTCTGGTTAGCCATTTCAAAATGAAATAAGTGCAGAACCAAGCTACAGCCCACCCAACACTAAAAAGGATGATTGGGCTCAGAAACCATAGTCAGACCCTCAGTGCTTCTCTACTTGTTTTTCTCTGCACGCATCGTTTATACAGTCTCTTACGAAGAGCTCTTACATACAGAACAAGAGATGAAGTGGTTCACAGTATCTGCAGACAAACTGGATTGCTTCCTCCTGTCTCTTCAATGTGTGTGGGATTTACTGATTGCACAAGATGTTTTTACTTGATGTGAAGGCTGGTTATTACTGTGGAGGTTATTTTGGCTTTAATTACTCATTTCCCTTTATTCCTCTCTCTTAATCTTATCCTTTTCACTAATGCTTTCATTATTCCTTCCTTTAGAAAAATCACTTAGTATTCCAGCCTGTAATATAGCAACTATAAATGTATTCCTTTATTTATCCATCCACAAACGAAGAATCTAATTTGATACAAAAATCAGCAGCAAATTAGAAACTTCCACCGTCATCAAACAAAGGAATGGAGACAGACAAGCAGAGAAAGAGCCTCATGGTTACTATTCTTTCCCAGCAGATAAGACATCTGAACTCTATTTAATATTTAATAGTTTATTCAAAGTACAACAGCAGTAAAAGAGATTAAGAACATCCAGCTACACTAAATAAAATAATAGTATTAGGGTATTATATGGGTTTAAATAACGTGCAAAGAAGGAATGTGAATACAGGTCTCCCACAGAGTGGGAGAAAAATAAGTAAACAGGATAAATAATAAAGAAGACAGTGGTACTATCTTCACGTCTCTCTGTACTCCTTTGCTTTTGTGTTGGGATATGCGTGTGTCGAAACTCTATATTTAACGGCTTTCCTATTGTAACAGGACCTGGGAAATCTTTGGGTTTTACACAGGGATGTACCCATCCAGTCCCATCCTTCCCTCCAACATGTTTCTGACAACCGACTTCTTTCAGAATAAGAAAGTATTAAAATTCAAGCATACTTAATGGATGCACACAGTTATTTTAGCAGGGGGGAAGGGGAAGGCACTGGCTGGTTGGTTGATTTAGTTTAGTTTGGTTAAGCCGAAGTAGTAATACAGAGACCAAATCCTGCCATAATCAGACTGATTTGTAGAATGGATAACATTTCTTGTATATCACAGAGCAGCCTGATGTCCTTCACAGACGCAAGATAAACTGCAATACACGCTTCCATTTGAAAGTGATTAACTCCATACTTGGGTTTTCACCATGTCTGCTGGGAAAATTAAAGTCCCACTGGTGACCTAGGACACAAAGTGAAGCAAATTGTCTGTTATAGAGATCAGCCAAGAGGGTAGCGCTGACTGAAATGAAAATAATTAAAAGCTGGACTTCTACAATGAGCTTATTAAATTTTAAAAGTAATTGTTATAATAGCTCAATAAAAAACAGACTTGGTTATGTCTGATGTCATTTTAGAATGATTTATCTGTGATGGATAATATGAGGTGAGTAGGAGCAAGATTTTATTGTATAACTGCAGTCACTTATTTAATTTAAAACTCTTGGGGTTTATAAAAATATTTCAGAACAGCTAAAGGGATAATGATAAGGCTGTATATAACCACTGACAGTACTGTTTGTGGGAAGAATGACAGTCTCACAAGAGTAATAGCTGGATTTTGGACCTGTCACTTCCGAGTCAGTTCAGAATAGGCCAGGTCATAGTTACACAGTACTACTTAAGTTCCTTTGTTTTATGTCCCCATTTATTGCAGTCATCTGCCCACTAATTGGTGAGTATTAAGGTCCCACCAGACTTTTTAGTGCTATCAAATGTCCGATTAGATGCAGCTAAGTAGAATTTTATTTCCAACCCATCCTGCCTCAGTTGTCCATGTAATGCACCAGTTTAACTCACTTGCAGAGTTGAGAAAGGGGAGCCGCCTGAACAATGGGCAAGAATCCTTGCTCTGATCCTCCCTTCTCTGCATGGGGTCCTCAATGGCCTCTGTTCTCAGTTCCAAGGTGGTTTCCCTCAGTTTAACCAGTGTTGTAGATGCAACTACATGGACAGACTGTTCAGAAAAAGTAATGAAGCTGCTTTTCAGTAGTAGGAGGCTCAGTGGTACAAAAGGTCAGGCTCTAACAGAGACCAGAGTAAGGTGGTACAACCCTAATACTTTAAATGCAGAATTGAAAAGCATGTCTCTAATTTAGGATTCATGTCGTATAGTTTTCACACACGTCACAAATATACATATGTATGCACACCTAAACATGCATAAACATTAATGCTCACTACACCTCTATGCCTGTACCTTCCATCGGCTAATTGCTGCAGGAGGAGGAGAGACAGAAAGAGATTACTTTGCTTAAAAAAATAAATAAATCAAGAACTTCAATAATGCACAAAATGCATTTGTATCCACTTTACTACTATAGATGTAGTTCTTATGGGCAAAGGTTATTTTGCAGATTTAGAGAAAACCATGTCCTTCATTCTTTTTCTGTCTCATCCCAAGGAGTACTCTTGATGAAGATGCTTCTGCTTTAATATTGACCACTTTTTTTTCCTGATGGAATCTGGTTGTATTAATACGTTTCTCAACAATAAGTGTACAAATATGCTGATGAAGAACAGTTTATTTTCAATTGTTTGAAAACCACTCTGTGATGAGTTGACCTTGGTTGGCTGCCAGGTGCCCACCAAGGGTCAACCCACCACACAGCCTAGTTTTTTAATCTAAGTATTCAATTACTACAGTGATAGAGGAATGTTTAGCTAGTAAATACATCAATGAGTGAATATATGAAAAAAATGAATTCATTTTAAAAAATCTAGCCCCGTAGCTGAGACAACCATAGGTTTTATTGCGGTTGCTATAGTTCAAAGTTCATACCAGGCACTTTATTAAAAGTGGTCTTGCTTTGATATTCTTTATAAATATCACTTGTATTTGATTTCAGATACATTACCAGATACTTTTAGTTTGTTCATCCAAACACTCCAACAACATGGAGAGGAAAAAAAGAGGTAAACACAAGGTAATGTAAAATTAATCTATGTCATAATTCCAAAAAGTTTAGCACCAGATCACTACAGATAGTCTGTCTTTTGTTCACCTTATATTACAAAACCAATATGTTTAATCCATTAGGTTTTTTGTTGATCTCAATAAACTGTTCCTGACTTTGTTCCAGACTACCTTTCAGAATGTCATTCACGTTTGATCTGGAGACACCAAAGGTCTACTCCAGTGCTACAGTAAACACTGAATTGTGTTTAATGCTTATTTGCAATGTAATCAGTTAATTCCTTTCTTTAAGAAATAATAAAAAGGATAACTCTCCAGTTTTCCAAATTAGCTACTTTTTTCTAACTTTAAAAATAAATTTGTGACTCTTTTCTGCAGTATCTTCCATTTTTCAATGACCTTTTAAAATATCACACCAAAATTGGACACAATGTTCCAGCACTCTCCTGACTAATACCTGGCACAGAATAATATTACTTCTCTATGTATGTTTTCACTTTTCTCTTTATTGAGCAACAACAACAAAGCCCAGGACTTTTAATCTTTTTTTTTTTTCTTTCTGGTTTCTTTTTGGCATTACGTTGGAATTCAAGTGGAATTGCTTATTCATTTGAGTTTCCTTAAAAACCAAGAAAGTTAAAACAGAACCTCTCCATAGAAACCTTCATTACATGATGTTTTCTGACTGAAGACTTTTTGTCCAACATCTGGCATTAAGAGGTATTAGCTCCATTAATTTTAGAAATTACTAAAATTGCTTTATTGAAATCACAGCTTCTGAAGTACATAATCTGGTTCAAAGTCAAATACCTTACATCAGTTTGACTGTTACATCTTGACTTTACAAAACTTGTAATTTAATTAAGGAGTAAATTCAGGTTCGCTGTACAAGATGAGTTCTGCACAGAATCATTTCTACTTTCATTAATTGCTATGTATTCTTATCCTTTAATTCACTACCATCTTTTTCTTTATTTTGCCTAGGTTTATGGATTATTTGGCTTGTAAATGTTTTGTTCATCCCACCCAGCCTTACTAAGTATTGGTATAACATCTGTACTTTTTAGTTACTCTACAATTTAAACAAATTATCCACCAGTAAAATTAGGAAAAAAAATGTTCATCTCTGGTATCTTTTGCTCAATATTCTGTTTAGTATGGGAAATATATTTTAACACTCATCAAATAAATAATATTTTTCTTTCCCACTCACTCATTACCAGATGAATGAGAATTCCTCTCTCTACTGCAATTCAGAAGATTCAACATTTTAGTAGGGAACAGCAGTGGTTCAAACCCCCAGATATAGAGACTATGTTCAAAGGATGCATATCAAGTGGATACACATTATTAAAAATCTACAGGAGTACCCTGGAGTATCTCTGTGCTCTTGGGTGGAAACCAGCTTCTCCTCTAGAAGTTTTGTGTATCTGTGCCTTTAAAAGTATTTTTCAAACTAATGTGTTTAACAAATCTGAGCTATGTTCAAGTTACCAGGTTTGAGCTAATAGCTGGGTGTCCAAACTCACTTTTTAAGCAGCTAGATTCTCAAAGAAAAATGCATCTCATTTAATATAGGAAATATCTACAATAATTTTGTTGGCTTGTTTTTATTTCATGGCCTACTGCAGTTTTATTTGTCATCCAACATTATAATAACGGATTTAATTCTTACAGTAGCATCTTTACTCTATCCTAGTTACATGTCTCACTTTTGCCTATGGTAACTTTCCCATCTGTTAATTTCTTTTTTCCTGGGAGTTTCAGTTCTTAAGCATATGTCATATGCTTCACTACTGCACATATTTATCTTTTGATCTTCAGCTATATTTATTACCTGGAAAAGGTCACAAACATCTGATTAACAAGTGATGAGAGACCACATCACTATAAATCAAAGAAAAAAAACTTTCTGAGAAGGCAAGGACAGGTGAACACATCAATGAACCAATAGGTAGGACACCTCAAATTAAGGTGAAATTCGCTCACAGTCAGTCCTGTAAGCTACCTGAAAAAAACCCTAAACCACTTGCATTTCAGTATACCACTTGTGGAGTTTTTTTTTTTTTTAACTTACACCTGAATCTTGAAAACCTTAGGTTTTGTCTTTTCCTGCCTCATTTTACCAACATTTGTTCACCTGATGGGTTTTGGCTCCTTCACTATTTTAACTTCTGTCTATAATACTTTTTATTCTTTTTGTTGTTTATTTTTTACTTGTACAGCAGCCTGTGTCATTGCTCCTAGCTACATCTGATTCCTTGGCCTTGCCTTGCCTTGCCTTGCCTTGCCTTGCCTTGCCTTGCCTTGCCTTCCCTTCCCTTCCCTTCCCTTCCTTCTTTGATTCTTGAGAGGGGCATATCTGGTTCAATAAAAATTATTAATGTCTTCTTAAAAACTTTTTATAAAGCAATTATGTGTCCAAATTTCAGTGAAATATTGCCTAATTCATGTTAGTATTTCTAGTAGGTGATTTGAACTTGACCCTTAGAAGATGTGCTCAAAAGGGTTTACACTGCCTTTTATTGTCTTTAATACATTTCAGATAGTGAAAATTATTTACTATTCTAGTCTTTTTATATTTTATTTCCTTAAAGTTGATGGAAAGTGACCAAAACCCCATAAAACTGTGTAAAAGTTTTCAATTTTACAGTAGCTTATTGTCGACCATTACCTGAAAACAGTTTATAAAAATTGCATGTCTTGTGAAGATGGATTTCATGTATCAAATTGGGTTTTTTCACCCAGGTCATCTTGTAGAACACTCAGTTCAAAAGTACCCTGAATTCAAGTATATTATTTCTAAATAGCCTTTATCTTCAAAGTAAAAGGGCTCATCTGATTTTGCCTATGACTTTCTGCTATTTGCTGAAGGGGTAATGATTTTATAAGCTGTTGTGCTCTAACTATTTGACCCGTGCAACAGTTCAAAATCTTACTAGGAATCTGTGAATTTTTATTAGGCTGGAAGGAATTTTTTTTACTCCCTCTCTGCATAATTTTACATACTGTTTTTGTCATTCCCACAGAGAATTTCTTATTGCACATACAATTTCCATTGAAGAACTGCATACTCAGCACAGTGCAATCTATCACCTGCAGACTCGGGGAGACAGAGTAGGAAGGAAACGCCTTTCATTGCCTCTATGTCTGCTATATTTCATTCTTTCTTAAGATTTGTGGGTTTCATTTTTACAAACAACAAGTGACACGGCAAGAAAACGTGTCAGTTCTGTCAAATGCAGCTGTCTCCATCACTTCAAAGAAATTTGCTTCCACACTTACAAAGACTGGAGTAAAAACCAAACATACGCAAACACTTCCATACTCGGAAAAGAAAAGGAACCCATCTCAGTGTGCATAGAGGTTTTATACTCCGCAACACTTTAGGAGTGCTTCCCATCCTCTCTAACTGGGAAATACAATACCTGGCTGTCTCTTGTTCTAGTATATAGACTAGATTCACTCTATTTAATTCGAGATATTTAACTGAAGCACATTCATGATGGTCCTGCTGTAATGTCTTTCTAGAGTGAATTGGGAGCAATGCAGGCACTGCTGTAAGCCATCTACATTCTCAATAAGCAGCTTCTAGAGTTACCTTGACTAGAGAAGCAATCTTAGGTTTGTGTACTCCTAACTTGTTTATAAAGATGCCTGAAACTTAGGTTGCATGAATGTGAGCTGGGAATCACTTGTGACTTGGTATTTCTGTATGTGACTAAAACTTAAATCTCTGCCTTCAGTAGTTTTTAATTTCATTAAATTTCAAGCCAAAATTTAAAAGTTTTTTTTGGAAAAAGATTATATACTAGCAAAGACTATGGAAAACATATTAAGAGAAAAATCTTTGAAAGCTTTGTAATGCCCTTATGATGTTGCATCGTATTTGATAATAACAGGCAAAAAAAGTATTGCTTTTTAAAAATGTAACTTTTTTATTTCAAAAGCTAAAATTGTGCAAAAAAAACCTTTTGAGGATTTTGTTTGAACATTTTGTAAGTGATCAAAATGTTGTTGCTTAAGATATTTGTCCAATGCATTCTGTCAAATAAAATTGCTGTTGAATAGATGTTGAAAGATTCATTTTCAATACCAAAAATATTGATACATTTACAATCAAAAATACCCTGACCCTTAACATTTTATTTTTGATGTCTTCAGAGAAACTGTAATGAGTGTGGACAATGTTGGGCAGTTTGGTTTTTGCATATTAAACTACAGTTTAATATGAACATTTGAATACTTTTAAACTGGATTTACATTAGCAAGAGATGAGACTATTAAACTCCTGAAAAGAGTGCAGCAAAGACTCTGAGGATGTGTCCTAAGTACATACTGCTGAAGGTACTGAATTGTTTTCATTCTCTCTGAGCATAGTGAAAAATATTCTTGAGGAGATTAATACATTAGTTACATTACGTTGAACTTTCAAGATAGAATTACACTCCAAAACATTTCTTTTTCCTGCATGCTTGCATCCTTTATTGTTTTTCCAGGTATTTACATATCTACTATTTAGGTGCATAACATTATATATGACATTTCTGAAAATTAATTTCAAATTAAAATATAAGTCAGTTAAGGATGAGTATTCATGTGTTTTTAGTTCAGCTAAACTTAGCCCAGTAAAAAATAAATAAAAGAGCACACCATGACAACTGTGTGGTGTTTGCTTTTCTTTTATGACTTACAGAGAGTACATCCCCCCCAACCTTCAAAATGCATAGATGACTTCTAGATAGATATGCAAAGCAGACATTTGAAGATATTTCGATAGAAAACGTCTACGGGATCTACACTGTATTACCACAGTGGTGTATCACAGCCCTCTTCTTACTACTATAATGAAATGTTTTTCTGGTTATAAATATGAAGAGGAATGTTATCTTATCATTATGCATTTTAGGAAAGTGAGCACAGGAGCATGTCTGGCATTTGTGTATTGTCACAAAAAAAATAATCTAATTTCATTAACAGCATTCACTGGAAACATGTCACAGTATCAGCTTTTATTTTGGCTGAGAAGATGCAAATGTTTCTAATAAGATCTTTTTGTCCTGAGTTAGCAAAAATGAATGCACCCAACGTAATAACACTACAGAAAATCACCATGAAAAGAGGATGCTGTTATCATAATGAAACAGACACTTTAAAGATATTCTACTCAAAGCCTTTATTTCTCTGTACAATGTTGACCTGCTGACAATGAGAATCAGTTTTTAATGTATTTTGTGTTAGCACTTCGTGTCAGGAAATCCCAGTGCTCTGCAACAAGCTCTCATACTTATAGGTTAAGAAAAGGGATGAGATACTGCTGAAAGGGGCCTATTGACACTGCTGATAACACACAGTACATCCAGTAAATATGGAATGATTCCTTATATTGTTTTTGACCACTTCTTTTTGTCTCCCACATGAAAACTTTGTAAAGGGCCCTTTCATTTTGGCTGCATTTCTTTCTTTATTCTTGCTGTCTTCTGCTCTTTTCTACTTCAGTCTGTCCTGAAGTAAAACATATCCTGAAAAGCAGTTCTGTTTTGTACTCTGATTGTCAGTCAGAGCCTTTATAAAAACATTCTTCAGAAAATAAAGCCTTAGGCAGAAGAAGACCAACTTCTACCACATAACTGTCTTGAGACTGCAATTTTAATGGGATTACAGCACAAATAAAGAGCATAGGACAGAACTATGAGAAGACAAATACCTCTGGAAAAGATCTACGAGGTAACTGTTTCAAAGTTTCAAATTATTGTTTGGTTTTTGGGTTTTTGTTTTGGGTTTGGTTTTTTGCTTTGTTTTGTTTTGTTTTGTTTTGTTTTTTAATAACACAAGATGCTCATTATGGAGGGAAGAGCACAGGACCATGTTTTCCATAGTTTTCTCCCCTTCGACCCCCACCAACTTTTAAAGAAAAGTTTTGAAAGTGCTTGGAGCACCATTTCAAGACCAAGTATCCCCAGTTCCTTGGAATTCTCCTTTAGTAGGCATGCATCATTGTGTTGGGAAGATTTTGACATTTGAGTCTTTGCATTAAATATAATAGCTTAGTTTCCAATAGAGGGTTGGATAGTGTCCTTACCAAGAGATGCCTTTAGCAACCCCTCTAAATACACAACTGAGACCACTCTCTGAATGGTAACACAATTTTCTCACCTCATGAGCGAGTGCTCTGCCATCATATAAATCAAACCTACATCTTCTTTTACTGTGTTCTATAGGAGTGACTTGCATGCAACACTCTGGTTAAGAAAAAAAAAGAGTAAAAAGGGAAAAAAAAAAGGAAAAAGAGAGGGATAAAGCCATGAGAATGTTTGGACAGTGAAATAAAAATGGATGGAGCCTTGCAGACTATAACAAAATGTTTGAAAGACAAATTTAAAGTCATATGAGCTCCAGGCACCTGCACTGACTGCAGGTGGCTTCCTCCCCAACATGCTGGCTGTTCTAGTGCTGTCTGAGACACAGGTTTCACTCCATCCATTATAAAGCTCAGGGGAGTACCTAGCACTGTGACCTGTAGTTTGCTTCATAGCCTAAATTTCTTTTCTTTGACTGAAACACAAAGCGAAATCTTAATTATGCTAAGTTATCTGTAAACTTTGTGGAGAGAAGTAAACAACTCCAGTTATTTACTTACGAAAAACCTGAATTGCCTATGAAAAAGATTGTTTATCTCTCTGCTCACAGAATAGGGCACAGGTGGCTCCACTAAATCACCAAAATAAGATGGGATTAATTTAGGCTTCAGGGTTTATCAGTTAGGTATGATAGTCTTTACATTTTAGACTTGCAGGTATTTTTTTGGCTCTGATGCTAAGGATCAGATGCCTCTGTGTGATCTGTGTTTTATGTTCCCATCATAGTCTGTCAAGCTCTACTCAGTGGAGACGAGAGGTTGATACACTTGATGCGTCACTACCAGTGGGATGTGCATGCCTATCCACAGTTTTCTCATGTGATTTTACGTGCCGCTTTGCACTCCTGGCATCTAGCTACTACTCTAGAAAGGCACAAGTCTTCCTGAGAACCCTGGGCAGAAATTTGGGATGCTCAAGGGCATTCTAAATACCACTTGACATTAATTTTCAGAACAGCAAAACTTTGCCCTGAATGACTACTTTAGAGCAAGCTGAAGAACTCTCTAGTGCTATTGACTTAGACTCCTAGCTCACTGGTCAATACCCATCTGTAGACATTTCAACACAGATGTGTGAATATGGAGCTGAATCACATCAAAGACTCACTTCAACACGCACAAGTGTTTAGTAAGATCCTCCTAAAACGTTCAAATCATCCACACTGGGCTGGCAGATATGATAGTTCATTGATGGAAAGCCTGCATCCTTCCAGACTGGCAACTGGAGGCCAGGTGGGACACCTTAAGGCATCTCAAAAAGCACCAGATGCTGACACATAGGCAGAAGAATCAAGCATCTTTGCTCCTGTTCTGCATAAAGAGGTAAAAGTTCTCACCTCAGCGACTTGCTCCAAAGATGAATATTTAACCAAAACATTGAAGATGGAAAATAAGACAAAATAGTTAGGACAGAAGACTGAATTTACATTGCTAGGGCCGCAGGGAGTAGAGTAACATCCAACTTGATGCTTAAAATTTAAGTCATCTCAATTCAAACACAGTTTAAATGATCCCATATAATTTATTTCTGTTAAATAATTACTACTTACCAGCAGCATTAGCTAGCAACATGAAAACCTGCAACTCAAACAGTTAAGCATATATTTGTTTTCACGAGCAGTGGAACGAATGACTGAATGGATCATAAATGATTAATTATTTCTTCATTCAGAATGATGTTTTCTTAGCACCTGTTCAAAGTACTCTGTCATCAGAAATACTTAGGAGTTGAAATCTGGCTTTTAAAATTTATCACCTGATGAAATCGGAATGAAAATACAGCAGAAATCACTGAAATACTCATATCCAGTATGTTAGAAAGAGTAAGCAGTGTGTTGGTCTGTGTGGATAAGAATGAGAGCATTTTTCTCATCTATAATGTGAAAAACATAGCTGTTTAACTTTATGTTTGTTTTTGAACCAAAGGCTTTGAATCTCTCCAGCTCAGAATGCAGATGGTAGTTTTATCTTATCTGCTGATTCCGTCTGGTAGCGAGAATGAAAAGGAAACAGCAACACTGCCTGCACGGGTATTTTTGCACATGCTTTCACTCATAAAACTGTAAATTATTACATGTTGCCAGTCATTTGAAATGTCATAACTCTGAGCAACGTGTTAGGAACCTGTAAGTTAGAAGCTTTCAAATAGTTACTTCAGAATATTTCCCACAGTATTAAAATAAAGCATAAAACTAATTCCTGCAACTTTTATCTGTCTGAGCAACTACTATTCATAGAAAAGGTAGAGGACCCTACTCTACAGGAAGTGGCGATGCTGAATATCTTTATTTCCACTTAAAATTTCACTAATTTCCTTTAAAATCAAATTATTTTTGTAAGGAGGAAGAATGTGCTTAGCTCCTCAAACTCCAGCACTGGGGGAGAGTTGTCTTAATCAAAGTTTTTGCATTTCAGCTGGCTCATATTTCTTAATTCATTATTTTGCTTTGTTTTTCCCTGTAAATTACATAGGTGAGAAGGAATGTACAATGGCTGTGAGAGGCTGGTCGCAAGCACAGTACAGGGAAGGTGGCTGTTAGCTTCCTGCGTGGCTCTGATTAATACACCTGAATCGTGAAAAGAAACACTCTGCATATTCAACTGATGATTTCTTTGTGGTAGAGATGCTGTATATCTCCACTTATGCCAAAATGCGAGGTGTTTTTTGTGATGCAGGCCACTGCTCCCTGAGAGTTCATTGCTTCGAACCAGGGGGTGAAATGCTAGTCATGAATTACCCATCCTCTTAGTATTATGGAGTATTTTAATGAAACCTTCCCAAAACAGCAGTTAGGGGCAGAAAACTTATAATGAAACCCCAGTCAGCAATCAGGGGTTTGTCATTGTTTTTGGGGAAGCCAAGTTTTTCTCTAACACTGCATCTCTCATTGGATATCCTAATTAAGATAGTGGGAGCTTTTTACATTGTTGTCAGTGGACTCTGGAACAGTTGCATGTTTGATCCTTGGTATTGAAAAAAGGACTTAAAAGGCCATGAGATTTCTGAGTTTTGACATAAGAAAAAGCAACGTGCTCTAATTCCTCTTCCACACGTTCAGATCTCATCCTTTATTGATATTCAACCAGGTGTTGGGTTAATTTTGAGTCAAAACAGTAACTTCAAAGAGTTCTTTTAAAAAGAATAAAATGAAACAGAAGACTGAGCTGATTTTCTCTGTCCACTGTCACTGGGCTCACTGCCCATTTCTTGTCTTTTTTTTTTTTTTTTTTTTTTTAATTTGTTAATTCTAATGAAAAAGTGTTTGCATGGCAAGTTTAGGAGGCTTTGGCAATACAAAGCTTAGGACAATCTCATTTTTTATAAAAATGAACAAAGACCACCCGCTCACTCTAAGATTGTTAAACGGATACTGTAAATGAATGAGACATTTATTTTTGTGCCAGCTCAACTACCAGTGTCAACAAGATTTGCATATATTTTGGCAAGTGCACTGCACAAGGTGGTAATAAAATAGGCCTTTTATATTTGAGTCTAATTTACTTTAGTATACTCATTAAAAATGTGTTTTCACATGAAAGGGATTTCAGTAAGGGATACTCTGGAAACAGCAACGTCACAGAAATGTTTGTTATATAGCCAGTATCGAGCATTTTTCCACTGAGAAAGAGCTTTTTTTTTTTTTTTTTTTGAGAAGAATTCCCCAGGTTCTATGAATTTAAGATTCCTGGTTTGGGTTTTTAAGCTGCTAGGCTTAAGGCTGCAGGGTTAAATATCATGTTTATTACTTGCTGCTTCCAGATGTATGTTTTTAAAATAACATAAAATATGGAATTTAAAAAAAAGACAACAACCCTCACTCAGCATATTGTGCCATCTTCAGTGACATTACCTACCCAAAGACTACTCACAGGACAGCAAAAATGTGCTTTTACTCTATGAAGCATTATTCAGGGTAAAGCCTTTTTCACAAGTAGCTGTGCTGGTTTGGCTGAAGGTATGATTTCAAACCAATTTTCTTTAAATGTGTAGAGAATTGTGTGAGCAAAATGCTTCATGAGCAGTACTTTGGTTTTAACAGGCTCATACCATTATATTTTATTACGCATTAAGAACGTGCTTGAACTAGAAAAACAAAAAAAAAAAGCACCAAGAACAGCAGATTTAAACTTAGTAAGCTTAATCAAACAGGCTCAAGAATATGTATTTGTCAAACGTGAATAAAAATATCTGCCCAGTGTCACATGAAAACACACAGAGGGATCAGTTTTATAATTGTATTGTATTTTTTAAATCTTGGGTTTTCTCCTGTTTAAATTGTCTTGAGAAAATATTGGACTGCTAATTCAAATAAGAGAAAAACAATGAAAAAAATTCTGTCTTTCTTTTAGTTACCTTGCCCCCCTACTGAAGAAAAAAATGAAGAGGATCTAGCTTCCCCACCACAGCAATACAGAACATCTGTAATACTGAAGCCATTTCCAAAGAATTAATGTCATTTTTCTTCAGAGATAATAAACAATGTCTCTTTGTGACAAATGCATTTCAGGCATACATACCATTTTCATATTTTAATAATATGAAAATAAATGAGAAAAAGGTGATTAACCACAAACCTTTGACAGGCTGAATTAATTTTTCATGAAACACAGCTATCAAACCATGCATAAACAGAAAATATTCTTACCTGAAAAAAAAAAAAAAAAGCCGCTATTTCTGATAGGTAGAATGGCAAAATCTTGGCATTATGTTACTATTCTTACTTAGGCTAAGCAAAATCAGGATCTTAAGCTCTAACATTTCAATAGGCTCAAGGTGAAGTAATGTGCCAATCACAGACAGAAAAATCAAAAACTGCCTCAAATCGCATTCCCTACTTTTAAAAGAGATACCAGCTGCTGCCCCACTTACATCAGCTGGAATACAATCTCCTTTGCCAGTAATTTCAAGAAGTACAGCATAAATTCTCATTAATGATTCTGAAGTGTACTAATTTTGGAAAGAATATGTCAGAAAAGATAGCCTGCACCTAAGCATTTGTGAAATAAGTATTTCTTTTAACCTAAATAATATTTAGCTTTGTAATTAGAGGTAAAAGACAGAGAGAGAGAGAGCACATAAGTTATTATGAAAATATATAGCTTTAATTTGCAGACATATAAACACTTTTGGTACATTACAGACATATGATGCCAGAAATCAAAATAATCAGTTTTAAGCATAACACTAATTTATCTTGTTCACACAGAGAAATTTGATGTAATCATCATACAAAAGATAGTTCTCAGCTCTTAAAATGAAGTGAAAGTGATACATCACCGATAAACCTGCTGCTTTGTTGCAGAGGATACAGCAAAGAATAAATTATCAAGAAAATATGCCACCAGTCTTACAAGTTAGATTTTGGATCTAATCCAAAACCAAAGCCAATGAAAAGGAGCCAGGAATGGTCGCCAAAAGTCAGAAACAAGATCTTTCACATGAAATACCAATCCAGAAAGGAGCAACAGTCAGAATAAACTAAGTCCTATAATTCCTTAGTATATGAAGCGATTTTTGTTTTCATCTGGCAGATCAGATTGAGAAGTATCACATGAAAAAATCTATTACACAACCAAACTGATGGAGTACTACTGACAGATTGCTCAAAGTACAAAAAATATCACCAAGTCTGTGACAACTAAAGATTTAGCCATTCTCTTGCTTCCTTGCATCTGGCATGTTTACGAGGATGAGCATGGGGTTCTGTCACTATTTGCTGTAGGAAATACTAAATATAATGTTTCCATAAAAATGACCAGCAGGCTGCTGGAGCAAATGATAATGTGAGTGAAATCTGGAGCAAATGAAAGATGATACGTCACAGCAGTTCAGATTCTCATTACAATACCTTGCATTCTTGCTCAACAGGAATTGCACTTCTTGTTAATGCCTTTTCTATCCTACTGTATAAGCTTTACTTGTGAGGTAATAAACATTCTCTTTTTTATTTTTTTTTTTTATTACTAGTGCATTTTAATGTCTTTATTCTTTTAAGTAGACATACATCGGGACAGACACTCCTCTTTTTTTGTGGTTAAATGTCTGTATGCCAATGTGTATTTTCTATTAAAACCAATATAGTTAAAATATACTCTGTATTTATCTCATGGACAGTACCTCGAACAGTTCCCTGCTCAGGAGCATCTGATGCCCTCTTGTGGTTAAAAAGACTTTTAAAACTTGAGTTTAAAGAATCGTCTTACCTTCCCCTTTGTTATGATCACTGATCTTAGTGATTTATGGAAGCTGCAAATGATGTCCATGTTTTTATAGACAGGGTGCTAGCTGTTAGTTACTAAGGTTTCATAAAAAAGCTGTACACTGAATTTGAATTTAAAAAACTGTAAACAGCTATTTACATTTATAATATTATTAACTTATAAATAAGCAGTCCTTCATTGCAACCTCTGTCAATACAACCCACGGCTAGGTGTTTCAGAGCTGTCCAAGGTTTTTCAGATGTTGCATTTATCCAGAAAGAAATGTCAAATGTTAGAAATTTCCATCGGTTTCTTCTCCAACATGTGCAGGTTAATTCTTCCATTTAATGGGATTTGTACTTCCAAGTTTTCATCTGCTCTGTGATGCTTTTTCCCTTTTCTTAGACAGATGTAAATGCCCATTCCTGTTACTAAAGCAATTGAACCCAAGCTTATTATTGACAGAGCTACCAAGGTAGGCATGCAGGATGCTGACTCCATTTTTTTATGTGTAGGCTCTATCGATATTTGTGGCTGCTTTTCTTCTATGCTGATATCGGGCTCCTTTCTTAACAAACTTTCAATGTAGCTCTCATTGCTAACAGTGTCATTGACGAAAAGGTTCACCATGACGGTGGAATGAAGAGGTTCTGGATAGCCATGATCACTAACTTTTACAAGCAGCCGATAGAGGCCATAGTCATTCTGCATCAGTGATTCTTCCAAGGTGATATTACCAGTTTTGGGGTCAATCCTAAATGACTCTGGTCGAGGGCCTCTTCTTCCTATGATGCTGTAAGCTATGACTGCATTCATGCCAGTGTCTTTATCGACAGCATAGACCTCAGTGATGGGAGAGCCAGGAAGGGTAGAAGGAAGGACCAACAAATAAGACATATTAGATTGAGGAAACAAGACCAAAGGGGGGTTGTCATTTATGTCCAGAAGAAGGATTGTTATTTTTGCTGTAGAAGAGAGGGCAGGATCACCACCATCAACTGCTTCGATCCACAGAACGTAGGAGCTTTGCTGCTCCCTGTCCAGGGAAACTTTAGCTCTCAAAACTCCTTTTCCAGTATCTATGACAAAAATATCACTCCCATTCAGAACTGAAAGGGCAACCCATCCGTTTTGCCCTGCATCAGCATCTGTGACACTTATAACTCCAATTTCACCAAAACCTGGGAAGTTTTCTGGCACAAAAAAGCTGAAATCCTTATTGATAAATCTTGGACTATTATCATTTTTATCCAATACAGTGATGGTGACAGTTGCTATTGATTCTCTCGGAGGGAACCCAGAATCTACTGCTTTGACAGTATATCTGTATTTCTCTTTTTCTTCTCTGTCCAATTGGGTGGAAACAGTAAGAACTCCTGTGGTTCTATCTAAAGAAAAATAGGAAGGAGCATCAGGACCTAAAAAGTAGGACACTTGCCCTCTTTCTCCGCTGTCAGCATCTGTAGCATGCAGTTTGGTCAAGAAAGCATTGGGAACATTGTTCTCCTCAATGGATAATTCAATCAGCTGTTGAGAAAAAACTGGTGAGTTGTCATTGTCATCCAGAACCTGTACTTTGACTATTTTGCTGACATGAAAACCTTCAGAGTTCCACGCAACTACAGAGATTTCATACAGCTGTTGTGTCTCATAGTCCAAAGGCTTTGTGGTCTCTAACAGGTATTCATTATTGTATGGCTTGTACGGTGAAAGTCTGAAAGGCCCATCACCATCCAAATAGCAATTGACTTTGTATTTTTCATCAGGGTCTTTGATGGTAAAAAATGCTATTGGTGTGTTGATAGGCTCCAGTTCCTTTAAGTACACCACCCCTTCTGCTTCATTAGCTATGAAACGAGGGACAACTTCAGGTGGCCTCATCATGACTTTGATGATGGTCACTAGCACTGTGATCACAGCCGGGATACAACCAGGACCATTGCCCAATATGATCAGCCTGTGTAGCCTTGGAGTGTCCCCATCAACTTTACTGGAGAGTGTGATGGCTCCTGTGCTTTCGTCCAGATGAAACAAGTCTCTAGATGACTGGGGAACCTTCTGGCTGTAAGAGTAGGTGATCTGAGCATTGGATCCAAGGTCCATGTCAACTGCATGGACAGTGGCCACGTGTGTCCCTAGACTGGAATTCCCATAAAGAGTGATGTTGAGCTGCGAGTCACTGAACTGGGGGCAGTTGTCATTGATGTCGCTGATGCCAATAGTGAGGGTGGCACTGCCCATGAGCGGAGGAGTCCCCCCATCCTCAGCAACAATAACTGTGACATACTCCTGCCGCGTCTCCCTGTCCAGAGCCCCCATGACGATCAGGTAGGGAGTCCTCTCCCCACTCTCATTCTCCTCCACATCCAGGGTGAAGACACCGTAGTTGTCTCGCAGGCGGTAGGTCTGGACACCGTTGGTGCCCACATCAGGGTCAAGGGCAGGGTGCTCGATAGCCAGTCGGGTGTTCACAGGGGCATTCTCAGGTACCGAGAGGCGGATGTGGGGCACAGGAAAGCGGGGCGCATTGTCGTTGACATCCCGGATAGCAATTTTCACCTTCACCAGGCGGAAATATTCCTGTGGCAGCACCAGCACATCCAGCAGCAGCAGGCATGACTCGGATGAAGGGGAAGAGGAGGAGGAGACAGCAGCTTCTCCCCCAAAGACGGTGACCCCGCTGCTCTCCACGCACAGAGCTTCCCGGTCAATCTCCACGGCCGAGGTGTGCAGCTCTCCCGAGCGGTTGTCCAACTGCACGTACTGTCCCCCCAAGCCACGGGAGGCCAGGGTGAAGGAGAGCGGGGGCTGGGAGGCCGCAGGGTGCTGCCCACTAGCTGTCGGCAACCGCAGGTCACGGGCCAGGCTGCCGATGAGCACCCCAGCGGGCAGCCCCTCGTTGAGGCTGTAGAAGAGCTCAGTGGCGCGGCTGTAACTGGCAAAGCAGTTGAAAGGTCCAACGAAGAGCAGGAAGAGGAGCAAGTGCTGAGGAGAAAGAGGCAGAGGGGTGCAGGGAAGGGGTGGTGTTA
>NW_015094510.1:7861830-7862130 GCF_001431845.1 Calidris pugnax | reverse complement strand
TCCAGGGCATCGCCATCTGCACCCTCCAGGCAACACCAGCTGCATTCCCCACAGCAAATACTCACTGCCAGGGATGGCCCGGGGGCACCGTGCCTCCTCCTCCCCCCACCAGCACCAGCACTTGCGCCCCGACGTGCCATCTTCCCTCTTCTTCTCCCCACCCCTCCTTCCTCCTCAAGCTCGCCCCTCTTCTCACCAGCAGCTCCCACCCGCAGGCACACCCCAACCCGGGGCACCCCCCTGCAACACCCCAACATTTGCGGGTCCCCTTCCCCTTCGGGCAGCAGCAACGTGAAACAC
>NW_015094510.1:7861042-7861707 GCF_001431845.1 Calidris pugnax | reverse complement strand
CCGCGGCCGCGGAGCCGCCGGCCCCAGCCCCCGCCGCGCTGCCCCTCTCTCTGGCTGCCGGCTTCTAATAACGAGTTACGAGAAGGAGCCGCGGAGAGGTTGCGCGAAAGAAGTTGCGCGCCTCGGCAAGCGCATTTCCAGCCCGCTGCGCGGGGAAACGGGCTCCTCCAAAGTAACTTCGGGCACCGTCTACACCGGTGTGTGTGTGTCTCTGTGTGTGTGTGTGTGTTTCCTCCCTTCTCCCCCTTTCTAACCAACCCCTTCCCCTTTTTTTTTGCGGCTGCTACAACCCGTGTCAGCAGCAGCAACAGTAACAACATCAAAAAAAGAATAAAACAACTTTTCACGGCAGCTCCGATCTGTGGAGATCGGAGAGAAAAAATAAAACAAACACCAACAAACCAAACCAAACAACAAACATATATACACGTATATGTGTGTATATATAGAAAAAGAGAGTTTGGGCTGTTTGGGTTTTTTTTTTTGCCAATTTTTCTGCTGCGTGCGAAGTCGGGCTGGGCACAGGCGGGGGTTTGGGGACACACACACACACACACACACGGGACGGACGACACGGGGGACCTCCCCTCCCGCCGCCCCATCCCTCACCTGCAGGCTGCCGCGGGCGGTGCTGCTGCCGCCGCCGCTGCCCGGGGGACCCATGC
>NW_015094510.1:7719608-7860964 GCF_001431845.1 Calidris pugnax | reverse complement strand
GGGCGGGTTGCGGAGAGCATCCCTCGGAACGGGGTGGAGGGTTGGGGATGGGGGGGTTGTGTGTGTGTGGGGGA
Organism: Calidris pugnax; assembly: GCF_001431845.1. Classification (NCBI taxonomy): domain Eukaryota; kingdom Metazoa; phylum Chordata; class Aves; order Charadriiformes; family Scolopacidae; genus Calidris; species Calidris pugnax. The sequence continues at coordinate 7,860,890 of NW_015094510.1, read as the reverse complement.
AGAAGGTTGTCCCCAGCTCGAGTACTGTGTCCAGTTTCGGGACCCTCACCACAAAAAAGACATTGAGGGGCTGGCGCGGGTCCAGAGAAGGGCAACAAAGATGGTGAGGGGTCTGGAGAATAAGTCTTATGAGGAGAGGCTGAGGGAGCTGGGGTGGTTCAGCCTGGAGAAAAGGAGGTTGAGGGGAGACCTTAATCACTCTCTACAACTACCTGAAAGGAGGCTGTAGCAACATGGGGGTCGGTCTCATCTCCCAAGTTAGAAATGATAGGGCAAGACGAAATGGCCTCAAGTTGTGCCAGAGGAAGTTTAGATTGGATATTAGGAAAAATTTCTTCACGGAAAGGGTTATCCAGCATTGGAACAGGCTGCCCAGGGAAGTGGTTGAGGCACTATCCCTGGAGGTGTTCAAAAGACGGGTTGACGTGGTCCTCAAGAATATGGTTTAGTGGGTTGTTTTTTTTTTATTATTGCTTATTTCCTATTTATTTTTTTGTCAGAGTTAGGTTGATGGTTGGACTAGATGATCTTTAAGGTCCCTTCCAACCTAGACGATTCTATGATTCTATAATTCTATGAAAAGACATGTAGATATAGTGCTTAGGAACTTAGCTAGTTCCTAAGCACTAGCTTAGTGCTTAGTGGTGCTTTTGGTAGTGTTAGGTTAACGGTTGGACCTTTGATCTTAAAGGTCACTTCCAACCTAGGCAATTCTATAACTCTATGATTCTGAGATGCTCTCATCTAGAAACTGTAAGGGGAAAATTAAAATTGTGGTTTCCTTCTTCTGTGGGAAGATATTGTAGTGTGGGTGTCAGCGGGCAGAGCGAGAATTAAAAGCTGCCGCAGCTCAAGGAGCATCGCCGAGCCCTGATAAATAGCGAGTGGCTTGTGTCTGCACGGAGTGAAAGTAATACTTTGAGGAGTTTGCAAGTTGGTGGAAGCAGCACGTCCTGCCAAATGAGAACAGCAACTGCAATTTCCTGCTGGCTAGGAACCCGAAGGTCCCCTGCGGCAGAAAATTATATGCTCTCATTTATAGTCACCAGTCATTGTTGGCTAGACTCTAAGACTGCCATAGAACTAGACATGAAATTATGAACACTCAGGAAACCTTAGATAGTTCAAGACAAGTTACACATTTCCTTGACATCTTGGACTATGGAAAGGATAGCTAACCTGCCCTGTGTTCCTTACGCTGTCTCTCTGCAAGATCTCAAATGGAATTTGAGATGTCCATCTTTAACCTTAACATGTTCAGTGGTCTGGATCCAGGCTATTGCTGACGGTTCAAGCACTGGGACTCTGGTTGGCAGTTGTGTTTGTCAAGCGCAGTGGAGCTGCCCCTCACAAAGGTAAAGTTTGTACAGGAGATTGAACTGTCTAAATCCCACGGTCTGAAGACCACCTTGAATATCTCCACGCTCCATGGTAAGCACAGTGTGCAGGCGTTTCATGTCAGCTTAGGTACTAAAAAAAACATACTACAACAAAAAATTTGCCTTCAGTCGAAACAAAAAATACAAAACAAAACAAGAGACAAACCCTATGATCAATCCAAAATGGAGAGACAAACAAACAAAAAAATTATAGTGCAAATCCCAGTACAGCTTTATGCCCAAGTCTTTTGGAATACTGCATTTTTCAAAAGCAAATCATTAGGGAAAAATACAGAATGGATTGTTCAGTAACTCTTGGGATGTTCTTGGATGTTGTGAGGATGAGGGCAGTGACACAAGCTGAATAGAATAGAATAGAATAGAATAGAATAGAATAGAATAGAACAGAACAGAACAGAACAGAAATAGAAATGAAAACTTCCAAGACTGACTTCCTCCAGGGCTGTACACAAATCATATTAATTCCTTTGTCTCGTATCCTCCATTCTTGAAATATAAATAGTGTAATACTGTTTCCCTGAATTAGAGCTTTACCCCATTCTTGCTAAAGTCAGTGGTAGCGGAATCAGGCTGTGTTTTATTTAGTGGATCTGTTAAAACATGCTATGATTTTAATGTCCAATTCATCCCCCAAAATTACATTAGCACCACAATAATCATATGTGACTTAAACAGCAAAGCATTAGGGTACTAACAAAAGGCCTGGCTATATTTATTATTCACTAATCTCTAGGGTTTTGAAACCACTCAGTATGTACTGGCCTTATAAATTGTTTATGTCTTTACCATTCAATTCTAGCACAAACAGAACAGACAATACAGTATATAAAGTTCAGAGCAAACATGTATAATTTAAAAGAGAAATCAAACTACCCAAATCCTTTGCTAAATTCTCATCCATGTGCACTGTTCTGCAGATTACTCAGTGTGAAAGGTGCTCATAAACTCGATCCTGTTTAAGTTAGTTTAGCTGGACACAACAGATGCTTTCAGTTGACTCACATCTGCTCTAATTTTATTCATTCCAACACAGAAATATTGACTCATTTGGATTTCAGTCAGATATTGACAGTGATTTATGTGAAGTTTGAATGGACTGATTATAAACTTAGTTTTAGTGAATCGGTAGTCTTCTTGCGAATGAATATGAAGTCCCTATAAAATTCTACCTTTTTTTTTTTTTTCTCAGTGTTTCAGTTTATCTCCCTTTCCTCTTATCCTCTTGAAATTACTGACCTATTACTATGCCATTCTTCTTGACCATCACAGCCACTGCATTTCCCCAAGGCCTCTAAAAGGAGGAGGCGATACCTCTACTATTATAGTATTCAGGTTTTCATTACACCTGATGCATTTTATTTTATTAAACCACAGGTATAACAGCAGAAGTCAAAGTTTTCTGGAGTAGCTGGTACCTCTATAGTATTTTATTTTGTTAGGCATCAACACCATCTAATAAATCTTAAAGGCTCTTTAAAGAATAAAGTGTCCAATAAATCTCTTGTTTAAGGAGGAGTACTCCAGCTGTGTATGGGATATGGGATGAGGGGTGGGAGAGAAGAAGCTGTGCAGAAGAGATACAGGATTCCTGGAGACCCCCTCCCATAGTCCCAGGAAAACATTAACTGATTTAATATTTCTATATTCAGTTATGTTTTCTGGGGAGAAGATGTTAGCTGTTTATGAATTCAGTCCCATTTGATCACATTTAGCTAAACATATATTTTTAACTCTCATTTTACTACGTCAGATCTTATTATCACCGAATGCATCCATATATTGGGACTGCATCCAAGATTCTGGTTGCAATTAATGGTTAAAAAGGAACAAGTAGGAGCATTTCTGTGGGATTTGTGGATGCCTCAGGTAAGTTACAAAGCACAAGATTGAGATCAAGTGACAAGCCAAACAAGAAGTGCCATAGTTATTTACAAGCACATTAAAAGATGTACATGATTGGTATGGTAAAATAGAGTATTTATTTGGCTTTATTAAGGTGAAAATAACAGGTATCAATGCTCAACTGAAATGCCTTCGTTTTGTGGGCAGTGTTCCAGTGGTAGCTGGAAGTGCTTCCAGATGAATCATTCAGGACCATCACCTCTGACGGGGAATCTCAAATATTATTTTTTTGGCACGACTGCCAACCCTGACCAAGTCTTGTAAGAGATGGGGCTGCAGGGGCACGTTGTCCCCTCAACCTAGCAGAAAGCTGTCCCTGTTAGATCCTGTGGTTCTACTTAGGAAGGTTGTGGTGTGAGATTCCCCATCAGTGAGACTCTACCGATTCAGCTGACAAACTTCGTTAATGCCTTAGTCAGTGTGACACTTCAAGCTCTTGCTTTTCAGCGGGGAAGCAGTCAAACTGAGTGAAAGCACTGATGTTAGTATTGATTCCTAGTCACAGCAAAACCCAGAAAGGCACAAGACTAGCAGACTGCCGCTTCTCTGAAGAGTTTAAACTGCAAGAGGTACAGGGCAAGTAAAGGAGATCCTTTTAGCTATTAGCGATACGAACCTTCTATTGCTTTGCCTCTCACTAAGGAAAATGCATTTCATCCTGAACTTCCCGTGCAGGATAGTGGATTACAGTGTGAAAGACTCTATGAATATTAGATGGTGACCTTGCCCGCAGAAGTGCCGAGCATCTGGTGCTTGCCTTTGTACTGAAAGCTGTGATCATTCCGTGTCACTGTAGATCAGACCTAGCATGATCATCCTGTTCTCAGCACAGAGCGGGAGAGGGGTCTCGGCACTGCTTGCCCTTGTGACACTGAAAGGCAGTAAAAAGCCCTGGGTCCGGCTTGAATAAAGCAGCAGCGGAGCTGGAAGCTGGATGAGTCTTTGGAGTTTCTATATTGCTCAAATCTCCAGTCATGCTTTCAAAGGGCTGGTCCTCACAACCTCTTGCGAGGTGAACCTGCAAGGTTCTGCTCAGCAGTCTTTCGTGAAGAAAACCCTGCTGCTGTCGTGACAACCTCACAAGAAAGTAGCTAACACGTGAAAGTGGCTTTTAAATGTAAAAAGAAGTACCCCAAGAGACAAAGTGATATATGATGGGAAGGCTGACAAAGGTGGATGAGATTTTCCTGTCTAGTTAGCTTAGCGTCTATTGGGGACTACTGTGTTCAAGTATCACAAATCCGAGGTGTTACACACTGGCAGGGAAAAGAAACTTGGAAAAAAGCTTCCCACAGTCTCTGAACCAACTGCATTTAATACATCTGACCAACTTCTCCTCAAATTCTTCTGAGGTTTCATAAAAACATGAGTTCTTTGGTTATAAGGCTTTGCATATGTCTCCATGCATTTTGCTCATGTCTCTTTTTATCTGGAAAAATACCAAAATATTCCAGCAGTGAAAAAGATTGCCCTTAATGTGTTTCTAGTCTGATCACAACGTTATTTTCAAAAGAAAAACTGATGTAAAGTTTATTAACTAAGCATAATTTTCTAAAAGTAAGTAAGAAGGAATGATTTAACTCAGATTATATACCAGCACATCTCTTTTACCAGTGTTTTTTACACTGTATTACACAGTGTATTAACATTTGCTTTCACTGACTTCTCGTGTAAGGCTTGAAATAATAATGATACAACTTTTGTTTCGTACAAGCCAAAACACAGGCTGAGGTACAGTACTAATATAATACTGCTAAAAATTATTAATAGCCTAAGTCTGTCATTACGGTCCTTATCACATTAGTTCAGGAATGGCATTCCAGCTTCTGCCAGCTCACCTTCTACGTAATGCCTGCAAATTATGAGAACATCATGAATATGTAGATACTTTTTCATTGACTTCTCATTGACATTAAGCCATGGCTTCTGAGCTGAAGGTACAACCCCTTCATGCCTGAAATCAGATCTGTGAAGAGCACACTGCTCCCAGCAATGGAGCACTGTGCACTGAAGAAGCCCTGTGATGTGCTCGGTAGCTATCAGATGCGGAGGCGCGTGCCTGATGGGCTCCATGAGGGCTAACGCAAGGGAGGCAGTCCCTCTAAACCAACTAGCCACAGCCTGCAATCCCATTTCATTTTCTGAGATGGAAATCATTTCATTTTCTGAGAGCAGATAGTGCAGCAACACAGACCATTTTTGCTATGATTGCTGCAGCTCCAATAGTATTCCAGCTTCTCTTCTCTTAGTTCCTCTGGAACAGACATTTATATATATTTAATCTTGTCAGCTGAACTGCCTCGCTTTGCTCTGAAATACATAGAAGATGTTGTAGTTTTACCTGAGGTCTTTGGTCGTGTAGAACGAACATTTGCTTCTTTGACAATAAATTATTAGGAATTTTCCAGGGACTGGATTCTGTCATCTTCCCTCAGTCTATATTCTGGTAAAAATTCTTAATGAAGTTGTTAGCCCTAATTCCCTAATAGTAACTTATTCCTTGCTCACCAAAAGTCTTAAAGAACCCAAAAAGCTTTTTACTGAACACAGGATAATTACTATGTGATCTGGGATTTGAGCCAAATTGTTTCTTTTATTAGGACAAGTGAATTGACCGATTCTCTGTGGGATTCAGTACATTTTTATGTCTGTGACGAAGTGAAGATAGTGAAACCAAACAACTTAATGCGTAGTCAACTTTTTACATAATGGGAAAACATATTGGCTCTATGCTTCAGAAATCTGGCAGCTGATAGTGGCTCTATTGTTCATATTGTTGCTCTGATCACTCAGCTCCCTACTGAGATAAGAGACAATAGTGTTTTCTCTGCAGAGGCCCTGGGTTCACTTGGCAGAGCTGAACAAACGGTGGGAGCCAAATCTGCTCTGAGGTTCATCCAAATACAGATTTTCTTGAGTTTGTGAAAGCATTTGATTACATCAAAATCATACTTTTGTCTTGTTCAAGTTTCATATGTAGTAAAAAGAGAGGATTACTCATTAGAAAGGGTGGCATTTTCTTGCTCTAACTTTGATATCTGAAAATCAGGCATCCAGAAAACAAGACTTTTTTTTCCTTCTTGAGCTGTAGACATTTCCATTTTATATAACTGAAAGAGATAGGTGTCTAAAACAAGTGAGACAAATTGCTCTCTGAATGGGTCTGCTTCTCTCCAAACTAAAAATGCAGGTTAGAGTAGCTCAGATACGGATGTTTAAATTTTATCTGTTTAAATGAAGATTATAGGGAGAGTGCTGAATGTGTAGCACAATAGCTACAGTGCAGATGTGACTTTAAGCCATACTTTTAGAATAATTAGCATTGTACTTTGAGACCACTGCTAAATCCAAAGAGACTAAATATTGGACAATAGCAGCACACTTCTCACAAATTAGCAATCAAGAAATATTTGCAGATGTTATTTCACAATCATTTTAGACAATAATTCCATCTGATAGGAAAAAAAAGTAGTGATCTATCCCTAATGAAGTTTCAGAAAGTCAAAATTCATTGCATAGATTATTTTTTATGAAGTAATATACAATTTAACTCAGGAAAGTGAAGAAAATAACTTATAGGAAGATGCTGTTTGACATTTTTACCCACAGTAAGACAGTACTTGCATTTGACAAATTTGAGGAGTTTTTTAAGCAGCATTGAAAAGTCAAGTTTAGAGTTTGACTTCTTTCCTCTTCCCAGTGCTGCACATCTCTAGAGCTCCACATAATAACCATTTAATTCAAGAAATCAGAAACTCAGCAAGCAGTTTAATAAAAGTCAAAAGGCATTTCCTACAGCATAGAATAAAATTATCTAGTGTTTTACTTCTTCATATAGTGAATGTCTTCAGGGAAAAAACAATTTTCTTTTTTTTTTTGTTAAAAAATGGAAATGCATAATTCATGGAAAAATGAGCAGCCTCTAAAAAACCTTTTCCTCCTTATTCAGGGTAATATTGGATTGTGAATGAAATAGCAATTAATGTAAATTTCTATTTCAAACTTTATTTTAGTAATGTACCATCTAATGTGGCAGTGTTAACAGCATAACCAAGATGTTTGTTAGTGTAGTCCTATTTCCTTAGGGATATAAAAAGCTCAATTTCAATTGTCTAGCCAATGAACAAGAGCATAGAACTGCTAGCTGGAATAGCTTTTACATGGTATATTGCCCTTCTGGTACATTTCTTAAGAAATTGATACATGCATAAATAGTAACTCCATGTATAGACTATGTATTGTAAATAAATTGACTGAGAAGATCTTGCAGCAGAGCAAAAAGTAACAATCCAAGGAACCCTAAAATAACGGAAACCAAACACATTCTGATTTGAATTGTGTGCATAATGCTACAATGGCAGAGAAAAAATATCCCTGTTGTATTTTCTGCATATTATTCAAGGTAGTTTTTCACATATGGTCATTGACATTAAATTACTTTTATTGAATGAATCTTTCATTTGATAATAAGCAATTTGTTCAAGTTTTACAAACATTCAGCAGTGGGAAGATCAACACAGGGGAAGAGATGCTTTCGAAGTGAACTATGGAAAAGAAACTTCTTTTTTTTTCATTTTCTATCGAATATTAACTCAGAAGTCATTCTGATCAGTCTGAAACTTTAAGGATTGCCCCTACAATTTTTCTGAGTGAAAGGAGGAAGATCAGCCTTCTGAAAGAAGTGGTTGGTACTCTGTTAACTGCAAATCTTGGTAACGAAACCATTTTGTGGATGTATGAAGATCCTGAAATAGAAATATGTGATATGTATGCCAGACATATGTACAACGTATATGGATTGCCATGCTTGATCTTCTGAAATAGCAACATCAGTCTCTTGCCTTTCAGCTTTACACAACCTGATACTGGCTTTTATAAAGATAAACACAGTTGTTTCCACATATCACAGCATAATTAATATTGATATTTCTATTGTTTTTTCCAAAGACATAAAATTATTTTTTATTTTCTGCACAATTGTCTATTGATTTGTATTTAGTTAGTTGACATTACATTCATTACCTTCTAGTTTTATGATTATAGTTTTATTGTCACCAAATGCGCAACCAGGTTAAAAGCTGGACTGTCTGATGTAGACTGATATTTGTGTGTGTGTCTTGGAAAATAGAACAGTAAAAAAAAATTGGAAATGCGCTATTGAGTGTTGCTAGTTCCAGTCCAGGTCAATTGTTACTATGGGTCAATGGAAACAATAATAGTTATTTCAGGTCACTGAACTTTGTAACATAAGTGGTTTTACACTCTACAGAACATATTTTTAGAATTTATAAAAGGAGTTCACGTTCATGAATTTTTTTCTTTGGTAATTTGTACCCATAGCTAGTTTCAAAGTTGAGGTAATTTAAAAAAGAAAGCTAAACATAATGCCATTTGATTTTTTTGAGACAGGGAGAACTGTACAGCATCAAGTGCTCCCACCAACCTAGAATGGATGCTTGTTCTCCCTATACAGTACTTGGGAAGTTCATGGCACAGAGTAAAATTCAAAACAGCTTGTTGGTTGATCAGGGAGCCATTTAAAATTGTCATGGTCTCTGTGAAGTGCTTAAAGTCACTCAAGAGAAATATCACACAGTTTTACCCAGCAAATATGTTTTACATCCACCCTGGTTTGAATAAACCTGCAGATTGTCGTGACTATCCACTGGACAACACTGAAGGCTCGAAACTGCCTTTGACTCAGCAAAGAGGCCTCAACTTTCCCTAAGGGATCAAGGAAGAGGAAACATCTTTTTTTCTGGACTCAGGCAATGTCAGATAAACTGCCACTTCATTTTTGTAAAATGGGCTGATGTTAGAGGCTTTGCCGCAAAGGTACTTTCAAGAGTTCCTTCTGAGCCATTTATTCAAACTGAGACAACGTATTTCCTTGAAGGAAGCTAACGAGGATGCCTGAGGAGGAGTACGCAGGAGTTAGAAAGGTCTTAAATGTTATTTTTTAGTTACGTTTTGCTGGTTCCACTTTATATGCAAGAATTTAGGTGTTTCTCTTCTCAGTGCACTTGTCAGGTTAGATTCCATTCTGAGTTTTCTCTATCTTTCTACTGGTAACACACATATTCCTCACATGAGATCTGGGCAGGCACCTGATCATTACATTTCTTGATCAAGACCTGAGTACCTCACGTGGCTGTGTATTTTGTCTCAAAGCCAATTTTTACTGGGTTCCCAGTAGGTCCAGCGAGTGACTTTAGCAATGCACGCCCTAATCACCCACACAGTTTATCTTCTGGCACAGCAACTTGGCTCTGCTTTGGACTACTGGAACTAAAAAGATAAATCTGACGTTGCTGGGGCTAGTTAATAAAAAGTATAAATGCGTACTCATTGGTGGGGGACAGGACATGGATGCCCTGGTCCTTCTATATTCATCAGTGCAGATGGAGACACTCAGTTCGCTTCCTCTTAAGAAGACTGTGGGGATGTGGAAGGTAGAATGGTTCCACGCTGACTCACGACAGTGTGCTGTTCCACAGATGGAAACGTCATATGTTGGGAAACAGGCAGAGAAACTTCCCTCATTAGAAGAAAGAAGAGGCCAATTAACTTCACTTGCTATATACAACTAAACAGACTGCCATCTTTGCAAATATCTTATGCTGTTTTACAAAGTGGTCTGGCCTAAGAAGAGCTTCAGAAGAATTCCTGAGAAATAATAGGTTTTGTCATGGTGTGAGCCAAAAAAAATGCGACAATGTGAAAATATCTGATCTGAAAAGAGCCAACTTGCTGCAGTATTGAGTTGGTGGAAGCTGACCAGATTCAGTAGCATGTCATCTGTAGAGAGAATTGTCAGTATCAAATAAACATGATAAATGGCACAGAAGTCAAACAGAGAGAGATAGGCACCAAACAACATCTTTATATTAGTAATTTCTAACCTTTTGGTATTCCTACTTATATTTAAAAAAATCCAAACCCTGCAAAACCTTCAGCTTTCCTAAGCTGTTATAACCCTGCAAAACCTTCAGCTTTCCTAAGCTAAGCTTGTTTTCTGAAGAGATAGCACCTTCCCTTGGCCTCCTGTTGCTTTGGTTAATCTTTGGTGATTTAAATGTAACTTCATTGTGTTTGCAAATAGTATTTGTTCAGGAGAAAGTTAAAGTATTTCATTCCCAGGGATAATAGGACAAACCCAAGAACAAAAAAACTTCAGAAAAACAAAATTATTTTTGATCACAGCATGTGATGGCAGAAGAGCAGAATAGACACTAGAAATAGCCTGACTGAGGTATGTGCCATATTGTCACATGCATAATTCATTTTCCAGATAACGTAAAGCCTCGTATATAACATTTCTTGAAAATAAGTATGAAGATAAGCAACATCCTTAAGTAATCCACTCATGCTGTACAGAAGGAGGAGAGAAATCTATTCCTTTTTGCACGGAGGGAAGGGCTCTGGTGGATAAACTTTTACTATCTACATACACTAGTAAATTAAACTTTTTTGATAACCATGAGTTGTATGTAGGAAAATGTTACGATTTTCAGAGGAAGATCATGACTTCTCACAACACTACTGTGTTTATTTATATGCATCTGTCGTGGTTTTGACCAAATTGACCAATCATAACGACAGATGACCCCTCCCTCCCTCCTCTAAGGAAAAGAGAGGAGAGAAAGAGATACAAAAGAGATTTATGAGTTTAGAAAAAGCTAAACTATTTTAATGGACATATAAATAAATAATGAAATAATAAATAATAAACAATAATAAGAAAGGAAAAGAAAAGAAAAGAAAAAAAAAAGTATACACCTGTCGTGGTTTTGACCAAATTGACCAATCATAACGACAGATGACCCCTCCCTCCCTCCTCTAAGGAAAAGAGAGGAGAGAAAGAGATACAAAAGAGATTTATGAGTTTAGAAAAAGCTAAACTATTTTAATGGACATATAAATAAATAATGAAATAATAAATAATAAACAATAATAAGAAAGGAAAAGAAAAGAAAAGAAAAAAAAAAGTATACACTATATACAAAACCATATCAAGCTCCCAGGATGATGATCACGTCACCAGCAGGCACAGGGGAAAGTCCCAGGCTGGACTCGGTGATCGACAGGAGCTGGATTCTGGATCTGGAGTCAGGAATGCTCAGATCAGGATCAAAGGCGGACGAACAGACAGGGTCCTCCTCAGATGTTGGCCATTGAAGAAAGAGAGTTGACCCTTTGATCCCTCAGCTTTTATACTGAGCATGATGCGGATGTGATAGAATACCCTGTTGGTCAGTTTTGGGCCCCCTGTCCTCTTCGCTCCTCCCTACAGGTGTGACTCTTCTACACTTTTCCACTTCTGACCCTCCAATGGGGCAAATAACAAATTTGCCTGACCTTGGTTGTTATAGCAATAAGTATAAGCAAGGGTCTCTCTGCATACCATTCCTTGGTATAATCAGGTCTTATCACTGAAAGTGAACAGTTTCTGAACAATATGCTGTTAATTTCAGAGTTCAGTTAGTTAGAAGAGGCCCAGCTGGAAAAGTAAAATTACAAAACAGAAAATTAGTTCTGTTTTACCTCAAACCAGGACAGCATCCAAGACAAAAATGTCTTTGGAGATTACTGTTCAAATGTGGTTTGCTCGCAATTCGCTCTGACAGCTTAGAGTGGTGGATCTGTCCATCTTAAAACAATGTCTCTAAGTTGAAGCAATCAGAGATGTGATAACATCAGGTTTCAGTCATGAATGAAGCAATAGACTTTTACTTTTTTGGGGTGTCTCTAGGTTTCACCTTACTTTGCTTGAAAAAGGTTACAGAAATTGATCACATGATTCCTGACCTCGGATTTCACTTGTAAAATATCTACCAAATATGACTTGTATTTATATAACAGGACTTTGCACTCTTCTATGATTCATTCAGCATATTAAGGTAACACATAATGCTTAATATCCACAGTATTTTATGTCATTCCTTATCTGAATGTGCTTGCATTCATTTATTTTTTTATTTATTCTAAATGTTCATCAAAATGAGTAGATTTACTATCTCAATTATCATTATAAATCACAGCAGAAATACCAACAGATGAGTTAATTTTAACTGATATTTCTTACATGCAAAGCAAGAGTTTAACAATGTTCTCCATGTACTTCATCTATGAGGTGATAAGCTTATGTTTTGGCTCATCTAGCATCCCGTTCTGGCTTTGTCCATTTCTTTGGTTTGACCCTAAAAATGACTTGCTCAACTCTAAACATCTGCTGGATGTAAATATGGACAGATAAATTAGAAGGCAAACCTTTTAATTATCAATCAGCATATTTTTCTCCACCCTTTCTTTGTGTGAGTTGTGCTGCTTCCCCTGACTCCGCATATGTTTCTTCCAAGTGGTGGATCCAAGGCTGTACATTTTTATAATGGGATCCTGCTAATAATCCTTACTCTATTTCTGGTTTATCAGGTTACCATACTTACCAATACCTATATAAAATATCTCATTTTAACATGGTCTAAATTACTGAAAACAAGTTTGCCCATGTGTAGCTGAACTTCTAGAAAACATGAAGAATTTCTTAGAATTGTTTTTACAATGTTTTTTTTTTCTTTTTCCATTTCAAGACATTGCTTTTTAGTCTATCAGCTTCTAAGCTGAATAATTTTTTTGCATTGATGTACTTGTATACTTCAACTGGATACCTAGATATTTCTATTTTTACTTTTCTGAATGTAGTCTCTTTTAAGTTTCATATTCTTTTAGATTATTTATAGCAAATTTGACACTTTTATTCCCGTAAGTTTATTCACCAGTTCTTAAAGATTGCTTTACCTAGTTATTCTAGGTTTTGTTCTCCTCCTGCACTTAACAATTGTATTAATGAATTCTTCCTAAGAGTTATTATTTTTTCATGTCAGAGTCAGTTTAATTAAAGCAGTGGTAAAACAAGTTAATATTTATGTATGTTTGGGGGTAAACAAAATTTCTCTGATTTTGTCTATTTTTGTTTTATTATTTTGCAAAAGTATTTTTTACCTATGAGATATTTTTATCCCCTTTGTTACAAGAACTACTCTTTTTTGTCCTTTCGGACTTTTCTCTGTCCATTCACAGCATCAACACATCTGACTGGAGAGATCTACATGTAGATATTCTGAAAACTCTTCCAGGGCAGATGGTATTTGCAAAGCCATGCTTAATAGTGAATAGTATAATGCATAATTTAGTGGATCACACAGGACTCAAGGTACTTTTAACTGGATCACTGCATAGCAAATGCCAGTACATAGAATATTTTGGTGACTGTCTGAACTATAATGAGCCACTATGACAAAGACCCATGAATTAAAAAAAATGTGAATGGTAGGTGGATGTGTGCACAAAAATTTTTTATATTTAAACATTTGTGTTTTGGAGAATGTTTTCTCTTATTTGATTCAGTGTACAACACCTGGTGCTGTGCTGAGAGTTTTCTATTGGCCTATATTTAACATTTTCCAATCTCTTTGTTGCTTGCAGAACTCAATCTTTATCTTGCTATCACAGTGATTTAATAATAATTGCATTTGGCCTTTTGTCTTTCAGTGACAATGGGCTTGTCTCTATGCATCTTTTCCATTTCAGTGTACTGCAATGTAGACTATCTCCTGCAGTTCACATTAAATAGCTCTTGAGAACAGGCAATCAAATGCGAGTCCTCCTTTTGCCCTGGAAAACACGATTTTTAGGCTGAGGACTCTTCTCTCAGTCAAATGCTGAATTCCAATCAATCCACAGAATTTTCCATTTACTTTAAATAGATAATGTATTCTCCTTATTCTATGGTTTTAGTGTCTGCTTTTCTTACTCAAATAAAAATGCAACTTTGATGATATAGGACTGGATCTGTAAAGGAGACTTAGGCTCAGTGCTGAATACTAAGGTACTGTTTAAAAGATAAGTCTCATGCAGAACCAGGTGGGTTCTACAGCTTGAGCTCTGAACTGTCTAGGCATTACAAGGGCACAACAGACTTTTAGGGTACAACTTGCATTATCCAGTGAAAAATGCTGGGAAAATATTTAAATTTAGCCCTGGTAAAAGTTCACATCTAAGTGTCTACTTAAAAGGGACCTAAGTTTTTACACATATACAACAAAATTTGCCACTCTCCCTTGGCCTCTTTTCTTCTAGAACAGGATCAGGGAATAATCTTTCAATGTCAGTTTCTCCTCTCTCCACCTGGTTTGAAAATCTAGTAATGAGACAGAAAGAAATTTGAGAAAGATGTGTCCCAATGCACCTTTTCACTTGTTTCCTGCTTCATGCAATTGAGATAGTGGCTTAGAATGTTGTTTGAGATTAAGATATTTTCAGTTTCTCCTCTGAAAGCTGACCCTCACTGGACAACATAATGAAGGAAAGAAAGAAAAAGAGGGGAAAAAATGGAGAAAAATTATTCTGAAACTGAAAAGTATGAGAAGAAAAGGTAATGAGATAAACTTCCCGTTTTCTCAGCTCAATGCCCAGGCCATAAGACTGTAGATGATTTTCTGCCTGATTCGATGTCCATTTGATTAGACCATGAAAAAGCTCAGCCTTACTCTGAATATCTATTGCCTTCTGGTGATAGCAGTACCCAAATTTCTAGCAGCAGCAGGAGAAATTTAATGCACGTCCTCCATTCCAGGCAAGTACTTAAATCAGTGATCCTTGGATACAAGGAGGTTTTCTTTCCATCTGTTTTTCACGTGTGGGTACCGATCTTGCAGAGTACCAGACTAGGTGCATTAGCAACAGAGAGGGAGGGACTCCTAGTTTGCAAATCCCAACTGGACGTAGAAGTGAGATTTCAATCAGGGGGTGTATGTCACTTGCTTTGAAACAGACTTCCTGGTACTTGGAGACCTTGTTGTCACAAATTTGACTAGCTCTGCTTTGAAAGGCAAGTAAACGCTTCAGGAAGTCAAGCAAAGGAGCAGGATGAACATTCATGTTTTGGATACAGACAGCTAATGTGGCAGCTGAATCTCTTTGCAGTCTTAACCCTCTCTCTAATTTCTTTATCAGAAGCTCCTGCTGTTTTCCCTAGCCACATTTCATTTCTCTCTTTCCTTGGGGGTGTGGACCACCGTCAACTGAGCTTATCTTCACTTAACATTTATCTACAGAGTTTCAAAGGCGTATTTTAATTTTTTTTCTTGATTTATAAGCTCGTCCTCTGGTTTTTCAGAAAGTTGTATCATACCTGAAACAATGTGCATAATTAGAGAAATGAAAAATAAAGGTAAGATCTAAAGTACCTGTGAGCTATCAAGAAGCTTTGATTCTTTAATGGACATCTACTTTTGCTATTGCTATATAGTATTTTTCAAACCTTACATTAAGACCACAGATAATTCATGTGCAAAGCAATGTAAAAATATGTAAAAACTAATCTGTCGGGCTTTGATCCAAGAGTGATTTACATTTTTCTTGGCATGACTGATTCCTTCTTGTTTTGTTCTCTGACGAGTACTTCATCAAGCTCTCCATGTTCTTGAATCTTCATTCTCAACAAAAATCTTTTCCACCTCACATCTTTTTCATCTATATTTATTCTTTTATACTTCCCACAGGATTCCTTTTTTGCTCCCCTTGATTTTCTAAGTGAACATTCACTATATTTAATACTTCAGGTTGGAAGGAAAAAAAATAATATGAAGGTTTGAACTGCTTGTGTACTTGCAACAAAATTGACCGCAAACAACAATACTGAGTTAAATGTTTCAAGACAATGAGGGTAACACACTGACAACAGTGACCATCTTTTTTGGGAACGGAAAAAATGCAGGATGCCTTCCCAAACCCATGATGGAGTGGCTACAAGGTGGGGGATTATTATTTTAGGAGTTTTCCAGAGAGAATCATCTGGCACTGTCTGTGATTGCACATGCTGTGAGACTACTCAGCTCTGGATGACATCTGGACATCGCAAACACCACATTGGGATTTTGGACACATTTTCTGCCCCCAGCACTTCCTCTGTGCTGTGTAATCATGAGCAAGTTATGTTGCCTCTCAGTAGTTGGGCTTCTTTTACTGTGCCTTGAAATGATAAACGTTTCAGGATAAATTGGGTGGGAATCAGTTGCCCTAACCTTAGATCACTCACACTGTGCCCTGTCATCTGCTGCTGTATATTGTTTCGTATTTTCCTCATGGGTATCTTGGATAGCTCAGAATACCTAGGTTTAGGTAGCTGATTACTATCCCTATTGCCTCTCACTGAACACTTTCATATTGTATTGCCAATGAGAGTGGCAGTAGCTCCCAAACACACATGCAGGCAAAGAATTCATCTCCCAGACATACTTATGAGTGATACAAGCATTCCTCTATCACCTTGCTGAGGCATCACCTCAGGCTTAATAAAAAGAAGGAATACAACCTGAGCTGAGCATCCACTGTACCATTATAATATTAGTTATAATAGCACAGCCTTATCTATCCTCATACTTAATGCTAGCTGTATTCCAACCTAGTTGGCTTGGTCTCTTCTGCTTTGATGCTCACCTCAGTGATCAAGGGAATGTTAGTCTGTATTCAAGCTGACTTTTGCTGGTAGAGTCACGATGAATTCTCCCTTTCCCTGTTCCCTGTAGCACATCCTTGATGAAGTGATTGCAATACAAGTCTCAATGGTTTACAGAGTAATGAACATTTAAATGATTCAATCATTTGTAGGAGCGAAAAAGCAAATGTTGTCTTGTCATGAAAATGGCATAAATTCTGTGGGCATCAGACTACCTGTTTTCTGGTCTTTATCAGCTTAAATAAAACGGCACATTTAGCTTTGTTTCTGACTTCATTGAGGAATGCATACCTTTTACTGCAAGCAGTAAATGAGTGAATTTGAAGCACTATGTCACATGTAGCTTCCATCCCAAAATTCATCCGAACACAAGAGAAAATCTATTTGAGGTCCACTGCATAGACTTTGAAAGTAGTGCAATTTATATTAAAACGCAAGTAGCTCCCAGAATCAATAATGGTCATCAACATCATCATGTGCAATTTTGTAGTCCCTTTTACCTGAGATCTCAAAGAATTTTACAAGTAACTGTAATTAAACTTCATCACCTCCCTGTACAACAGTGTGAATTTTACTACTCCCCTACATTTTTCTCTTAAAATGGTGAGCACCAGTTTCAGAATTTTAAAGTATTTTGATGTCTTAAGAAAAATATGAATAGAGACTCTGGTAATAAAGGATAAAAAATCAGTATTTTAAAGCTGCAGATAACAGCTATTTATTGCTCAACAACACAATTTGTGACTGGGTTGTTAATAATGTTCCCTTATTATAGGAACACAGGACCATTTTTAGAAGTGAAAATTAAATTTGTCTTACAGTGAATTCTTATTCTCTTATACCTTTTATTATCTTAGAAATCTCACTCACCAGCCACAATTCAAGATATTTGAGTAGCTTCAAAAATATGGCCCTTTGGAACCTCAGACTAATTACAATTCAATTCAACCTGGGCTTCTAATTACTTAAGTTACTTTTGAAAATTGAATCTCTAAGTCATTAATGCCCAGATGCTTACAATTATAAAGGCCCTTAACTCCCTCTGAAGTGTCAGTTAAGAGCCCAGATATCTTTCAGGCTCTGATGTTAAGTATTTTTGTTCAATGTCACCTTGGACATACTAGTCTATAAATTGGTGACGGGGCAATTTTATAATGCATGACTCTGAAAGAGAAATTGTATTCCTTATTGCTGCATTGTGTGAATGCATACTCCACATCAAAATTTGTCCCTGAAATATTTTCAAATCAGAAAGCGAAAGGTACATTCTACACCATCATTTTTTTTTCCCTATTTCTAAAAATATCTAGGCCCACTTCAGGCCTCTACGCTGTGTGGGAAACTTCTTCCAGAAATTGTCTTTCAGATTTAGAGAAATGTTAAATGAAGAGCACTTGAGTATTTAACCATACATGCAAAGAGTTAACGGGAGCCATCTGTTTCTTCAGGGCAGAGTTGAGTCTTCTTGTGAATCAGCTAGTAGGAATCTCTCTTCCCTGTCAGCTTTCCTGAAGCAACTTTTAAAATTATATCAGGCACAGGAAGGGAGTCCTATTTTATATTTGCATCATATGTTTTGAAACATTCAAGTACTAATACAGTTGCAGCAATGTTTGGAAGAGGAAAACATGGCAAGGAAAAGAGCACAGAACATATGGGATTTGTCTTCGAAGTTGTTTAGGAAAGATGGTTAATTCAGCATGACTTTACGCATCATTGTTTTATGAAAAGATGGTTAATTCTGCATGAGTTTCAACATCATTATTCTATGCACCAGTGCAAAGAAATAAATTTTTTCTTTGTTTTAAATTTTTTTCTTTGTTTTTAAATCACTTCATTTAGTACATAATACAGCAGGAACAGGCATGTGCTTTTCACACATGCACACTCACATATACACACTCATCCGTTATATAGTATGTGATTCTTGATGAAGTAAGAACCTACTTCTGTAACCGGTGAAGTTGATAAAAGTGGCATCAGAGAATATTTGCCTTGTCTTTTTCAGGAAATTCTAAGCCTGGCTCCCAGCACTGCTGCAGCTCTGCAATGGTTGATAATGTTTGTTTATGTGTAGGCATATACATATTTATGTTTTATACTCATATACTCATATAACCTAATCCTGACTTGTATGTATAGCCTTTATTCTTATTAATAATTTTTGTGTTAATAGGTTAATTTCTATGAAACTAGAAGGGATGGATGTTGGGGATTTATTGTTATTTTAAGTTTCCTGAAAGAAACAGACATCCTCTTCCTCAAGTGAAAGCTTGTCATAGTCTAAGGAAAAATCTACTTCTCTTATTTATATAGCAGGCCATCTCTTTCAGTATCCAAGAAACGTAATCGCTAAATTGCATATTCTAAGGTAAGTTGTATATAGCAACGTTAAATGAAGGTACTGCCTGAAGACAGGAGGTCTACAGCTGTCTTCAAAGCTTTTATTGCTCATGTGGACCTTAATCCAAAACTTTAACATGCAGCATATGACAGAACTGAAGTGATTTACAGGAACAGCAGGAGGTGTTAATGGCACCTTCTATTTGTGACGTCTCAAAACATTTCAAGAGACAGAAGATAATTGATGCTCAGGGATCTCTGTGACAAAACTGAGCTAATTAGTCATTATAACCTGGGATTTCATTGTTCCAGGCAGAAGAATTCATAGAGATTTCATGATGACTTTAAAAAAAAAAAAAAAAATTGTTCATCCAATTAAGATATCCTTTTTTTTGTTATTTTTTAAATATAAACATGTATAAATATAAATATATAGCAATGGACTCCCAGAGAGTAAATAATGAGTAAGTAATGAATGAAACCCAAAAGGAAACCTTTCTATTGGTTTCACAGGCTTGATTAAAGCAATCCTGAAAAGCCTCCAAAACTTCCTGGTCTTGCTTACGCCAAAGACAATAAAAGTCAGTGGCAGAGAAAATTTTTTAGTGGTGACAGTAAACATCCCATCTGTTTTTTTCACTCATCCAGCAAAACAAATTTGGTTATTTGTGTGGGGAAAGGAGGGAAGAAAAAGGAAATGTTTGCTTCTGAATTTATTTAATGTTAAATAACTTCCTTTTAAAGCATAATGTTGGGTGTTTTAACTCCACTTTATTTCCCCTTGAGAGTGGAGAATATATATCATAGTGCTATCTGAGCATGCTACTGTTTGTAAAGATGCTCTGTGATTTTCTTTTATTTGAATCATTGTTTCCACAGATGAAGAGAACAAGCAAGACAAAATGTATTTGTTAAAAAAGTATATAATATAAAATTCTGCTCTGAATAACAGTCATAATTCTGGCTTATCATCTTTTTTGCCAGTAGGGTAGTGGAAAGAAGGAATAAGATTAGGGAAACTGGGGCAGAGCATTCCATTAGGAAACGGGAACATACCAGGTTCCTATTTAGGTTTGGGTCCTTTGAGTGCTAGCAAAGAGGTTCTCCAAGAACACGGGACTGGAAGGGACCTAAGGGACTGTTGACTCCAGTTCCCAGATACCCCAGGCAATCACATTTTACAGACTTTCTCATAAGGAGCTGTGCCCCTCACATTAGGCTTTTTTTTTTTCTCCCAAAAATGTTTTCATGATCAATAAATCTTACACTTTTCAGCTTACAGGTATAAGTGACCGGTAAAGGTGCATTTAGCCTTGTGATGTTGCTATCTTTCACTTTATGGTTCTTTTGCCTCATGTTTCTCCTGAGCTGTTTGTATCAGGCAGATATATTTCCTTTTAGCTCTTTGTTTGTTTCTTTGCTATTAAATGAACACACAGTGGTATGGAAGAAGTCTCACTGAGGGCTAAAAATGTTTTCTGTTATAAAATTCGCTTAAATGGACAGATGAAATTGAGCTGATAACACTTCCTCTGTTGTGATATCAGTTATTTGAAAAAACAACCCAAATCACCTGTTTATTTGTTTAATGACAAGAAGGTGGCTAAATATGTGGCTGTTATTTTTCTAAAGCAGCGTCAGAGTTGACAAAAGAACATTAGAAATATTTTATTTTACCTAAGAGATCAACGACTTCTATAAATACCTGCAGATAATTTTCAGACCTGGACTCCTCTTTCTTGAGTTCATTACCTAAGGTGCATTTACATAGATCTCCAAAAGAACTGCTTGCTCTTTAGCTACAGCTCACTTCCCACAGGCCAAACAAAAAATTACTCTTTACACTTGAAGGCCTGCATTTAGATGAGTTGATGGTCTGCCTGAATGTTGCCTTTTAACTTGACTAGGCTGGCTGGGTAGCTGTAGGCTGATAAAACACTCTCATTTCCTTCCTGCTGTTGACTCTTCTTCTTTGCATCCCCTTTACCTCTTCTGTGCATGATGTTCTGTTTATTTCTGCCTGTGCTTGAGTAGTCTTCCCCTTTCCCACATTTAATTTAAGGGAAAAAAGCAATAGGTTCAGGCATCAGGCACTGTAAAGGGAACATCAGACAATAGATAATTGTTTCCTGGAATATCAGACCAAGAACATGGTTTCAGAAAGGCCACCTTTTGTTAAGATCTTTCCAAACCACTATTTCTAGGATTGAAGGAAGGCTACTCTTTGCTTCATAGGCTCCTGAAGACTGAGTAGTCAGATTAAATTATGAACACCATGCTCTGACAGTGTCACAGGTATGCAGGCATTCCCAGTTTGTAAATATACTTTCTGGGATGTGGTAGATGAAAGACTAAAGAAGCCAGATGCTATAATTATGGGGTACTGTTCATGTACAGGTCCTTACACTGTCTGCTCTTCAATCTACATAGAAACAACTCAGAGAGAGAGTACAGGGCCTGAGAAACCCACTAGAAATCTCATCACAATATCCTAACCAAGATCCTTAATTTATGAACATTTACCTTTTTAAAATTAACCCCCATTTCTTCCAGATCAACAGTTAGCAAAATTAAAATAGAAACAATCATGTCCACATGATCCAATTAGAAAACCCACTACCACTGAAATTCTTGGGCTTGAAAAGGTCTGCATGCAGCTGACATCTGCTTTTGGCCACTGCTGCTACCATTGCACTGCCCTTCTAGAGAAGCTACTAGTAGTCTCCATTTCTTGTTCTCATAGGATCTTCAGATTTCTTCTGACTGATAATTTCCTTGGTGCTAGCTCCTTATTCCCCTCCAAGTTTTAAATTTTTCTTTATGGTCTAGTTTGATTTTTGTTTATTCTGAAGTAGCCAGTGGATTATTTGATATTTGTTTTCTATCTTCATCTTTCTTCCTTGTTGCTATATCTGTTGTGACTATAGAAAATTAAATTGAGTGCAATCTAAAGACATTTAGGAGAATTATTGTAATGGAAGCAACCTTATAAGTTATATGCTCCTGAGCTTTCTTAAAGAATGCTAGTAAGACTTTGAATTTGACTCAGAGTTCTGTGCAAATCCAGAGAACTGGGTAGAAGACTTCTGTTATTATTTGCAATAGACAGCACTGATGATAAAAAAAGTCATTTCACTCTGTTACGATGAGATGGGAATGCTGGTTCTGAATCCCATTCATCTAGTGTGGAGGTCATTAAAGCATGAATCATCAGCTGAAATGATGGAGCAAAATCTTCTGGACAGCTTTAGGTGAAATATTTTTTTGTTCCATTTGATTAGCTACTAGCTGAAAGAAATTTGGGGAAGCTGGCAGGAATGCAAACATTTTTGATAAAGCAAAGAATGTTTCTAAGACCTATTTTTGGCAGAAAATGCTTTTTGTAATCAATAGAACTTAGTAAATAAATCCATATCTCTCCTAAGCTCTGCTTTTCTCAAATTCTTTCATTTGATGTTTTGGGCAGGATAGCCATGATGTGGCTGTTACTCCAGCATCGACATATTAACCCTTCCTCATTCTTTTTTCTATTTTTACTTCATTCTTTCATTGTCTTTTCTACTTAATAAAATAATTAACACAAAAAAAATAGGGTAAGGCATATGTATAAATTGAATATTATTAAAGGTCTTGTAAGACCGCCTGTGGAATATGTATATGTCAATGAAAAAAGACGATCAATTTTTCTACTGCTGTTAGGAGTCATGTATTGAAAACAGACATTTGATTCATGACAGACATGAGGGATCTTGTTGGAGATGAGATTTTCACAGATACATTGAAAATATGTTCAATTACATGAAGATAGTAGGAAATACTGGTAGTATTTAAGAAACAAATTAAGAACACTTGGCCTGATGAAAATCAATAAATACCAGTTGCCACTTAAATATTGGCTGAAGTTTAGGAAAGATTTGTGGATAATGTTTTATGGACTTTCAGGGTCTCAATAGGTGACTTGACTTGTTAATTTATTTTCCTTGGGACAATAAACAATTAATTACATGAAAGTATTAAAAGAACAACACAGATTCTGGTTTTGTTAAAGAGAGAATAGTCTTTCAGTGCTGCCACAGCAAGATATTATTACTAAGATACTGGAATTTTGGTGTCAATGAGGTATTTACAGCTTGTTATAGTTTACAGAGAATTGTTCCTGATATGTCTCTGTGAGCTTTTAAAACAAAACTGAAAAACTCATTAGCAGATGACATGCTTCTGCTGTTCTGACATATCTGACTACAAAGATGTATATAAACATCCGTCTTTTCAAAATAACAGGCTTTAATTTCAAATTATATATACCAGTTTCAACATTAGAATTATTCATGAATAAAACTAAATGCTTGTATGTGTGTATAGCCATACTCTACTGCCTGACTTTTATTCAGCTAAGCACAGATGTGGGTGTGATACTGACTACATGAGCACTGCATGCTGAAACAGAATTTCCCACCTACAGTCTCTTCTAGCAACTGGAATAAGCTATATTGTTCATTTAACTGATTTTCATCTGTACTAGTATCTTTGAGAAACATTAGAAAGAAAGGAGTTTGTAGACTTCAAATCCTATGAAACAGAAAGTAATCTTTGAATAACTAACTGGTTACTTGAAGTAACTGACAGACAACCTTGAAATTTAAAATACCTCATAGGCATCACTACATTCACATAAATACAAAAAGATGAAGAGGAATAAAATAGAGCTTGTGTTAATGTTGAACATTTCAGAAACTTTCTGACATCACCCACTGACAGTGAGGAAGATAAAGAAACCAGAAAATGACATTTTGTGCCAAAGCTTTAGTGTTATAATTGAAATAGAAATGCAGAAAAAATTATAAATGTCTATAAAGGAAGTAGAAACTCATATACAAACTGTCCCAGCAGAGAAATATTTTAACAGCTAAAGTAGTAAAAATCCAAAATGTATGTCTAATATTTCTTTAAAACATAATGATTTCTTTAAATAAAATATAGAAATTATTTAATTAAAGCTTTTTCATATCCTCAAAGCATAATGATGTCATTTATAAAATGAATAAGCACTTTTGTTTTAAAACCTATGAAAAGTTTAACATTGGCATGAGTGATTACTAGGGAGACAGCTTAGTTAAAAGATACCAGAATTTGTAGACTAACAGCTACATTGCATTACTATTCTAGGATTTAAACTCCCTTAAAAGTATGATCTACATGGTTCCCTTACCATTGCAAGAGGGAAATTGTCTATATCCCTAATAGTAAATTTATGTCATCACAGTAACTGTGGTTCAATTGGTTTACACTTCTTTGAAATTGAAGACAAAGCTAGCATTGAATTAACTGTCACAATCAAATGTTTGTGAAATGATAAAAGCACATGTTTTTAATTGCAAATAATGAATGCTGATTAGCATAAAGCAAAAAGCTTCACTGTGAAGCATTACAGACTCATTGAATAGTCACAGTGAGGTCACCACAGTCTCAATAGAGTGGTCATCTTGTAGCAAGGCTGAAAAATAAACTTGATTATTCTTTGAGATATTTTTTATTTGAAATGGTTTTCTTATAGCCTGCATTAATATCAAAAGAACAACTCAAACCCAAATATTTCTTGGATTGTGTTGTAATGTTAGAAAATAGAAGCTTGATGGGGGACAAATTTAACATGGGCAATTTTTCAGAACTACTTTGCAGTGAGAATATTTAACATCCATGCAATTACTTTTTCTATAAAAAGGCACATTGGAACATTTTGAATTATAATATTTAATGTTTTCTGTCTTCCCCATTTGGTTATCAATGAATTAGTTAAGTTCTTCCATTACTGAGACACTTATATTTGGTTTCTTCTGATATAAAATATTTGATGGACTAAACATAGTAGGAACAAATGCATCATTTGCCACAGAAAGGAAAAAAAAGAAACCCTGAGCTTTATACTTTGTCTATAGCATTTGTTCCAGCTGCTTATAAGATTTTGTATTTTAAGGGTAGAGTGATCAAATGTGAATTAATGTCTCCTTTTTTTCTTGTTGTTTCTTTCTCATGTCTGATTATTTTGATTTGATATTTATATGGGCTTTCTTTAGTTACCTTTACTAAAATCAATGACAGTTAAGAATATGTATTTGTATTTGTAATGCAATGGTTAAAGATTTAAAAAAATCTACAAGGTTGGGCAACTGTCTGTAATAGGTGAATCCTGAACACTGAGGATGGCACAGTTCCTGCTCTGAGGAGTTAGAGTTTACCTGCAGTGGGTGGAAAGAGCGACAAAAAATAGAAGGAAGGAATTAACAAGCTAGTGTTAATTAGACCATGCAACCAGCTAGTTATTGCACAGTACATTGATTCCATGGACTGTTCTTTAAGACAAACTACAATAAAACATATTACAGCAACCAGACAAATGATAAAATCAACTCAAAATTATATTAATTTTGTATTTACAAGGTGGGGCTTTGTTGTGTTGTTGGTTTTTTTTTAATTTGTTTTTGTTTTTATTTTCATTTAGAAAATAATATATTGCACCAGAGGAAGTTTAGTTTGGATATTAGGAAAAAAGTCTTCATTGAAAAGTTTGTCAAGCACTGGAAGAGTCTGCTCATGGAAGTGATTGAGTCACCATCCCTGGAGATTTTAAAAGATGTGTAGATGTGGCACTTAGGGATATAGTTTAGTGGTGGACTTGCCAGTGCTAGGTTAATGGGTGGACTCGATGATCTTCCAACCTAAACAGTTCTGTGATTCTATAATTCAAATGCCCAAAGCATATATTATCTGAACTCTCTTAACACCTAGTCTCATGTCTTTTTGAGGAGAAATCTGTTACTGACATTTACAAGATTTACAAATCCTAGTAGTCTTGTGGTACACTGTACAGCTCTGAGAAATAATACTGAAATATTTTTGTGAGAAGCTTCACCTGTTCTCACATACATGGTTTCTCCAGAAAACCATAATGATTTACTCAAATATGTTTGCAATCAACATCAATAACAGGTGGCCCAGCTCTTGATCATGTTTTACTTGAACAGTTCAACATAATTCATGGAAAGAAATTTCCAGGCTGATGATAAGGCTCACATCCATGTAGACACCTGGATGATTCATTTAAGATGGCTCTTCTGGGTATAGCTTTCGGAAAAATCGGTTTACTGCTCCTAGTAGCTGAAAAAAAAAACCAACAAACCAACCAAAAAACAAGTCTGGAAATAAATAGTTAGCTAGCTAGATAAGACAAATTTATGTAAAATGGTTTCTCTTTCCACCAGTCCCAATCTATGCTATATTACTACTCGTTAAGACCAGACAAACTGGTTTTAACAGAATTGCTCGTTATCATTCTCCTGACATATCCTCAGCATTTGTCAGGGTCACAAATTTACAAGATTAGAGTTCTTACATCCCTTCCTAGTGAGTTTTGTCCAGAGCATAAAACCCCGGTATGACTGAAAACTTGACACAACATCTTTCTGAAGGAACAGTGATTTGAAAGGTACCTGAAGATAACATCTAATGGGATTTACAAATAAAACTTTCAGTCTTTGTTTAACAACAAAGAAACAGAAACATCAGTAGAAAAGACCAACAATCTACAAGCCACTGTGGGAGAAAGTGTTTCAGTTGCAGATCTTTTCCATTAATGCTTATTTCCTGTGCTATAGGCTTTTAGCATTTCCAGCATTTGTACTTTGATTTACTGACCTTGTTATTGACACTTTTCAAAGATCTTTTCCACGTTGCCTCTTATTTTCAGAATCACAAAACAATTTATTTGTGCTAATGATATTTATAAACCTCTAAGAGATTTGATATGTGCACGGCATATTCATAATGTGTCTGCACATAGCTATTGAATTCTGAGGGAAAAAGAAAATGTTCTCTTGTCATATGTAGGAAATGTAATATTTTTCTTGATAACTCAGACAATGGGTGGGATTCATTTTTCCTAAAAAATCAGAGCTGTTCAGTTGGAAAGACAGGTGCAAATAACATGCGCAAATATGTACGCAAAAAATAACTAATACATGATAGCCATATGCACATGCATGGATATGCATGCCTCAAGAGAAGTTCAGTTTTGAGAAAATACAAAAGCTAAATGTTCAGAGAAGTTATAGTTAACAGCAAAATTGAATGTAAACTCTAACGTGATCATCAGTAGCACTCTTTATTAAAGGAAACATAATTATTCACATTTATATAATAATTCTTAAACCAGGTCTAAAAGTCTGAGAATTATTTTTTTTTTATGCATATGAAGAACTTTTCCTAAACTGCGAAGATTTTATCATATAAAAGCTCTGTACAGATTCCCATATCCTTAGGGAAGCAACTGAAAGGCTGAGAGAGTTGGGATTGTTCATCATGGAGAAGAGAAGGCTCCAGGGAAACCGTATAGCGGCCTTCCAATACATAAAGGGGGCCTACAGGAGAGATAGAGAGGGACTGTTTACCAGGGAGTAGAGTGATAGGATGAGGGCTAATGGTTTTAGACTGAAAGAGGCAAGATTTAGATTAGATATTAGGAAGAAATTCTTTAGTGTGAGGGTGGTGAGACACTGGAACAGGTTGCCCAGAGAAGTTGTGGATACCCCATCCCTGGAAGTGTTCAAATAGATGCTGGATGGGGCTTTGAGCAACCTGCTCTAGTGCGATGTGTTGCCCATGACAGGGGGGTTGGAACTTGATGATCTTTGAGGTCTCTAGCAACCCAAACCATTCTATGATTCTATGAACTGCCTGCTCTTTTAAATGCTACAGTTCATACTATGGAGTCATTCTACAGTGACTGTGAGGTGATCTGACTCCTGAAAGAGTGAAAAAGTCACTATGAGTGGGGGTTTCTACTAATCCATGTATATATTCATAGTCTGAGAATTTGAGATCTTTTTTAAGTGCCCAGATTAGTAAATTACTTGAATGCCTGAGGTCAGGTTGATTGCACCCATTTTAGATGTCTACAATATAAATACCTACTTTTACGCTAGTTTTCTGTAATCCTTGTATAGTTGTGGGAGATAGACAAGGACTTTCATGATAGAAGTTGTCTAAAGTGGATGTCTACATTAGATCAGGTGAAGCCTATTCTAGATTTCTGGGCATAATTGCTTTCTTTCTCCCCTAAACTTCTTGCTCAGACTTGCAGTAAATGCTTTCAGTTCTCCAGGTTTAGGCAGAGGATCAAGGACTTCACAGTGAAGTAAACCATCTCAATTTAATATCTTTTCTGTCCATCAGTGTCTGACCTTTGCCTTCATTGGTATTTCTATGGTGAATTATATCAATGCATGTTTCTTCAGGAATTATTCTGTCCATCACTATCCTGATTACAAAAACAATTTTAACACAACCAATTACACTATCTCTTACTTACTGTAAAACAATGAGAAATTTGGACAAATTGTGGAGGATGTTTAATATAAACAGCGTACTTTGATGTTGCCTGTAAAAACTAAAGGGTAAAAAGGATTTTGAAGGTGTCTTTTCAGCTTTATTTTATTACTAATGTGAGGCTATACAGTTAATACATACGATAATGGATCAAAGCTACTAGGAATTTCTAACCAAATGACATTTATTCTGCACATTGTTATGTATTGATGTATATAAATGACAAATAAAACCCCACAATCTCAAAAGGCAAGGAAAAACAACTAAATATTCAAGAAAAAAATTACTGTATCTCCTATTACTATTCAAAAGGGAAAAAGGTTTCTCTCTTGGGGGAAGCTGAGCTGTTTCTGGCTTTGTTCTTTTAACAATCACTGCTATAAGTTAGGAAAAAGTGTATAACTTAAATATATGAACAAGAGTGCAATTTATGTCATGTGCCACAAACATCGCTTATGTATTGATCAGAAAGTGCTTCTTATTTCAACTGAAAATAAGAATAGAATCATAGAATCATAGAATGGTTTGGGTTGGAAGGGACCTTAAAGATCATCCAACTCCCCTGCCATGGGCAGGGACATCTCCTACCAGACCACATTGTCCAAAGCCCTATCCAGCCTGGCCTTGAACACCTCCAGGGATGGGGCATCCACAGCTTCCCTGGGCAACCTGTTCCAGTGTCTCACCACCCTCACTGCAAGGAACTTCTTTCTAGTATCTAATCTAAATCTCCCCTCTTCCAATTTAAAACCATTACCCCTCATCCTATCAGTACACTTCCTGACAAAGAGTCCCTCACCAGCTCTCCTGTAGGCTCCCTTCAGATATTGAAAGGCCCCTATAAGCTCTCCCCGGAGCCTTCTCTTCTCCAGGCTGAACAACCCCAGCTCTCTCAGCCTGTCCTCATAGGAGAGGTGCTCCATCCCTCTGATCATCTTCGTGGCCCTCCGCTGGACCTGCTCCAGCAGATCCATGTCCTTCCTGTGTTGAGGACTCCAAAGCTGGACGCAGTACTCCAGGTGGGGTCTCTCGAGCATAGAGTAGAGGGGCAGAATCACCTTCTGTGACCTCTTGGCCATGCTTCTCTTGATGCAGCCCAGGATGCGGTTGGCTTTCTGGGCTGCCAGTGCACATTGCCAGCTCATGTTAAGCTTCTCATCCACCAACACCCCCAAGTCCTTCTCCTCAGGGCTGTTCTCTAGCCATTCTCTGCCCAACCTGTATTTGTGCCTGGGGTTGCCATGTCCCAGGTGCAGGACCCTGCACTTGGCTTGGTTGAACTTCATGTGATTTGCCCGAGCCTACCTCTCAAGCCTGTCCAGGTCCCTCTGGATGGCATCCCTTCCCTCCAGCGTGTCGACCACACCACTGAGTTTGGTGTCATCGGCAAACTTGTTGAGGGTGCACTCTATCCCACTGTCCATGTCTCCAACAAAGATGTTGAACAGCACTGGTCCCAGTACGGACCCCTGAGGAGCACCACTCGTCCCTGGCCGCCAATAGAACATTGAGCCATTGACCACAACCCTTTGGGTGTGGCCATCCAGCCAGCTCCTTATCCACCGTAGATAATCCACCGTTGTCCAGGTAGACAACGTCTGTTGCTTTGCCCTTGTCCACCAAGTGTGTGGCAGTATCATAAAAGGCGACCAAATTTGTCAGGCAGAATTTGCCCTTGGTGAAGCCATGTTGGCTGTCTCCAATCACCTCCTTATTTTCCATGTGCCTTAGCAGAGATTCCAGGAGGATCTGCTCCATAATCTTGCCAGGCACAGAGGTGAGACTGACTGGCCTATAGTTCCCTGGGTCTTCTTTTTTTTCTTTTCTGAATACTGGGGTTATGTTCCCCTTTTTCCAGTCTGCAGGAATTTTGCCAGACTGCCACGATTTTTCAAATATGATGGAAAGCGGTTTAGCAACTTCATCTGCCCGGTTCCTCAGGACCCATGGATGGATTTCATCAGGTCCCATGGACTTATGCACCTTCAGGTTCCTTAAGACATCTTAAACCTGATTTTCGTGTACTGTGGGCTGTTCTTCATTTGCAGAGCTCCTGTTTTTGTCCTCTGTGACTTGGGTAGGGTGGTTTGAGCCCTTGCCGGTGAAGACTGAGGCAGAGAAGTTGTTCAGTAGCTCAGCCTTATCCATATCCTGGGTGGCCATGCCTCCTGTTTCCTTCTGGAAAGGGTCCACAATTTCCCTAGTTTTGCCTTTGTCCCTAATATATCTGTAGATGTTTTTTTTATTATCTTTGATGTTCTCGGCTAGATTTAGTTCTGCCTGGGCTTTCGCTTGCCCACTTGGACCGTTTCTCTGTATTCTGCCCATTCTACCCGTCCCTGCTTCCACCCTCTATCGGCCTCCTTTTTAGTCCTGAGCTTGTCCAGCAGTTCCTTATTCATCCACGCAGGTCTGCTGGCTATTTTGCCTAACTTCTTCTTTTCTTGGGATGCACCTCTCCTAAACTTGGAGGAGCCGAACCTTGAATACCAACCAGCCCTCTTGGGCCCCTCTCCCCTCCAGTTCTTTTTCCCATGCTATCCTCCCAATCAGATCTCTTAGGAGACCAAAGTCTGCTCTTCTGAAGTCCAGAGTAGCGAGCTTGCTGCACACCCTCCTCGCTGCCCTATGAATCTTGAATTCTACCATTTCATGATCACTGCAGCCAAGGCTACCCTTGAAATTGACATTCCCCACCATCCCCTCCTTGTTAGTAAGGACAAGGTCCAGCACAGCTCCTTTCCTCGTTGGTTCCTCTATCTTTTGAAGAAGAAAGTTATCATCAATGCATTCTAAGAACTTTCTGGATTTCTTGTGTCCTGCTGTGTTGTCCTTCCAACAGATATCGGGGTGGTTGAAGCCCCCCATGAGGACCAGGGTGTGCGAGGGTGATGCTGCTCCTATTTGTCTATAGAGGGCCTCATCCTCCCTGTCACCTTTATCTGGTGGTCTGTAGCAGACCCCTACTGTAACATCACTTGCACCTGTGGTCCCTTTAATCCTGACCCATAAGCTCTCTGTCAGGTCTTCATCCATCCCCAGGTGGAGCTCCACACACTCTAGCTGGTCGTTGACATAGAGGGCAACACCCCCTCCCCGTCTACCCATTCTGTCTTTCCTGAAGAGTCTGTAACCCTCCCTTACAACACTCCAGTCATAAGAGACATCCCACCACATCTCAGTAATGCCAATAAGATCGTAGCCCTGGAGGCATGCGCACATCTCTAACTCCTCTTACTTGTTCCCCATGATGCCTGCATTTGTGTAAAGGCACTTCAGCTGGGCACCCAGTGGGGCTGACTTACTGGCTGGAGTGGCTCCATTTCCTTTGTGTTGCTCTTCAGGTGGCTTTCCTTCGTGGTGTTTTGTCTGTGATTCCCAGATTCCCTTTGCCTCAGGAGCCTCAAGGACAGGTTTGATGTTATCACTCCTCTCCCCCTTCACACCTAGTTTAGTGCTAGTACTAGTTTAATACTAGTATTATAAAGGTTCTTGAATTGCTGGCATTTGCAGCTTGCTGTCAAATCCTGCCTGTAGTGTAGACAAATGTAAACAAATTCTCTTCAGACATGAATATTCAAGCAATAAATAAGCGAAGTTCAGTTGTTGGTTTTTTTTCTGGTCAATATTTTCAGATCGATTAGGGAAAGTACACCACTTTGACTCTTCATGTGTGTTAGATAATGACCAAAGGATCAAGGAAATCTCAGAAAGCAGCAGGATATGAGTAATTTTCTGACATTTTTTTTCTAAATCTGTTTTCAGTGAAATGTGGTTTTCATTCAGTAAATATTGTAAAAAAGGAGGCATGAGAAGTAGGGGTAGTATTTGATTTGATAAGTCTGAATGAATTTCAGTAACTAATAAAATGTTTTTCTTGCTTGAAGACAGTTTCTTTTTTTGAGGAAAAAGAATAATATTCCACCTTTGTTTTTCAGCTGCAGGGGAAGACAACAAACTACAATATGATGGGTGAGATATATATAAGGCATCTCTATCATATACTACTACTATTTTTATTCAAATGTT
The DNA here is from genome assembly GCF_001431845.1 of Calidris pugnax. NCBI lineage: Eukaryota > Metazoa > Chordata > Aves > Charadriiformes > Scolopacidae > Calidris > Calidris pugnax. The sequence continues at coordinate 7,828,316 of NW_015094510.1, read as the reverse complement.
GCAAATTGTTAGGGTTCTACCAAAACTGACCAAGGTTTACCAGTCCTAATCTGCTACGAGAAGATCAGCACAGGAAACCTTTAAACTATATTGAAGTTTAACCCTGACATCAGGCCCCATCACATAGTTAGGATGGTAAAACTCAGACACAAGGGCACGATTCATCTTCTTTCATCACCTTTTTTAATCTATCTAAAAGCAGTTTTCCAATTGAAATAATTTTCTTGAGACATGGAGACAATTACTGGAGTGAAATAGATGTACCTGGAAAGTACTTCATTGTAAGCAACTTAGAAAGGCATCATGAGACAACAGAAGTAGATCTCTATGAAGTTCCTATTTCTATTATGCTGCCTCTTCTCTCTCCTAAGGAGACAGTACACGGTGATTATCAGATTAGATAAATAATGTCTAGGTGTGTAAATTCAGGGAAGACAAATACTATTGTAAGTTATGTCACATACTTTTAAGATCTTGGGGGGTATCTGTAGCTTTTTGCTCAAACATTCATTTTAATATAGTCATTTTGGTTCTTGATGTTTGAATCAAAGCACTTGCATTTTCTTACTAGAATTTTATCTCTATGTCTTTACACTGCAGGTGTCTTAAGGTTTTTTGACACTGCCATTTAATGGCTTACATTTCTTTTTATAGAAAGCAGTTTAAGTAATCTGAAGCTGAGAACCTCCATTGTACTGTTGGAAAGATTTGACAACAATATAATTTGACAAGTGTGATTGATTGTTATTCATTGCTTTTTATTAAACTATGGGAGGACTTAACATATGATAGATGCTTTCCAGCTACTGAAGTAAACCTTAGCCTTTGTTCTGGCCCTCATATTAAACTACATAAAGGAAAACTGCATGATCAGAAAGGATGACATGAAGATGTTATCATTTTTTTTTGTGAACAGTTGTTGATAGTTTATTCAGTTAGAATTTATGGATGGCTTTATGATATATGTGGTAGAAGAAGGTCTTACAGAGAAATTTGAATTAGGGGTGGAGATATGCTCATGGACCCCTGCCATAGGGGCCATCTCTATAGGGATTTCAGAAAGAATCACAGAAGTAGTCATGGGAAAAGACAAATAAGAAAACAAGCTCTTGGGCTGGCAAAGGCAGGTCACTAGTGCAGCACACACACCACATTCCCCAAGTTCACAAGCACATGTACATTCGTGGATCCCCCAAACACCAGCACAGCCCCTCTGCCCATCCAGACCCCCCAGCCCAGATCCAAGACCCCTATTACCTGCCCTGTGGGTCCTCAACTTGCCAGCTGATCGAGCTGTGTGCTTGCTGCACACACGCAAGACTCATACACTCATCCCACAGGCACCCCACATTTGGGGTCTGGAGTGACTGGTCACAAGGCTCAGCCAAATGCACTATCTGCCCCAGTTTATGCATGACCACCCCTTTTATAACCTTCCTTCTTTCTCCCCACCCCACCTCCGCTAAACACTTCTTAATACATTTTACATAATCCCACAAGCCCGCCCTTGGGGAATCTCATGTTCCCCTTGTTTCCCCCTTTTTATTAAGTCCAGGTTGGCCCTTTCCAAAGCTGTGTCTGGAGTCTCCTAATAAGCCATCTATTATTGACTGGAGACTTTTGGTCTTTGGCATTGTTTCCCTTATCCCATGTGTATCAGGTCCATGTCATTGTGCTCTTGTTTATTGTTTCCCTCTTTACTTATTATCCCTTTTGCACTGAAAAGGTGCAGATAAGGGACAAATCAGATAAGCTGAATGATGCAGGTGCTTTCACACTCTACATCCCACATAAAGCAGATTATCTAGATCAGATATGAACAAATAGCTATTTTAGAGATCTGAAGTTAAGATGGGGTCAGGGCAAAACTTTACATGCAGGTTCACTTAAAAAATTAATTTCAAGCATCTGATTCTCCAGATGTAGAACTCAGGACTGGCATCTTGGTACATCCTATCACATAAAAGGTGGATGTAGATTGTAGATAGCTCTGAAGTCCTGCATGTAAGCACCATTTTGTCACTTCACATTGACATGAAAGTAAGTATCATGGACACACATCCAAAGAATTCCACCACACTTATTCCCATTACCCTTGCCCAGTGTAATACTAACAAAGGCTAAGTACATTTTCAAAGATTTTCAAGTTTTGTCAAATTTGGTTTTAACTTTTACCTTTAAGCTTTTTATGCTTTGGTGACTATTTTCTGCTTACATCTGCTTTCAGAGAAGAGTCGTCATCTGATTGAGAAGGAATACTCAGAGCATGTCTCTAAACAAATTGTATTTTAAATAAAACGTGTGCTAGTCCAGGAAAAAGCACCAATCTGAATTGCTTTAGGGGCTTCAGAAACTTTTACTTTTTCATGTAGCATTAGAAAAAAATGTAAAAAGAATAGCAGAATCCAGTGAGTTACTGAATGACATAATTGGGTTAACCAGTCTTCCCTTGTCCCTGTGAATCTGCTGGGGAGCTGCAGAAGTGGGCTTGAATGACAAGGAAGAACAAGCTTACATTCTGTCCTGTGGGGTCTGAGCATGGTAGGCAGAGACTGGGGCTGATTACATGGTCCATAGATAGCCCCAACATGGCAGGTGATGAACGAGGTCCAAGGTGCAACCACAGGATTCAGTCAAGAGCAGAAGGAGCTGGTGCCACAATTAAGGCTGGAGACAAGTACTCCTACACTGTAGCTAAGGCCAGGTTTGGGTTCCTGAGCCTGGGCTTGTATGTTACCCCTGGGTCCATCTTTCTATGTGGAAAGAGACCCTAGGGAGGCTGGACAGGGCGCAAAGGCCTAGTAGTGCCCCGTCTGACTCTGTGATGACTTTTTGCAGAGTTGCTCAGTTTCAACAGTAGAAATGAACAACAGTATGGTTCCAACATAGGTGAAGATGAGTAAAGCAGTCTTTTATGAAATGGGTAACATATGTTGACTTTCTTCATAACAAGAGAATTAATGTGTTGCAAATTCATAAGCTAAACTCTGCATCCAAAGTGTTTTTTGGAAGTTGGGATTTGGTGTATAGCCTAATTTGTCTACACTTTTTTCTGGGAGTGTTAGAGAAACCTTCTCTTTTCCTACTTGTGCTTGGCCCTGGTCGCTTTTCAGGCAAATGACAACTTCTTGATGTGTCTATTTTCCCAGTCCAGTGGATTGGAAGAGATAGGTGCCTCCAAAGAGGATTCAGGCTGATGAAGTTAGACACCATTCATTCTCCATTGTTTGTCAAGACAGCTTAAAGATTTTCTTTACTGAGGATAGCTACTAACCTCTGATGATTTGTGACATCTGTGCTGAATGGTCAGAATCTGTTCCAAATTCTGTAACTTCTTTCATTTTCTTAGAATTGTTAAATAATGAATAAAGATTATTTGGAAGGTCCTCTGTCTTGTCTGTAAAGATCTTTTTTTCTTTTTTCAAAAATCTCTTTGGTTTCAAATACCTCACCCCTTTTCTCTTATTCCCGATCTTTACAAACCAGTCATATTATTTTTCTATTATATTGCTCCGCTCTACAAAAGAACATACTGTTCTTTCTCTACTTTCTCTTCTCTTCAGAAAAATGAGCTGCTAAGACAAGATATTTGTTCATAGCTGTTCCAAAACTGTCTTCATTGAAATCAATGGTAAAACTCCTATGCAAGTTCTGTGGATCCAGGGTGTCATCTATCATTTCATATGTCATTCAGCTTGACAAATTGCACCATTTTATTTCTTACATTTCTTTTCTGTTCAAAACGATTTAAGGACTTTTTAAAATATTTTGAATAAATGAAAGTCCTGGAATACTGTTTTGTCAGTTTTCAGAAATACTAGGAGGAAAACTGAGAGAATATTAAAACTCAGAATGGGCTGAACTTGAAGGCATTTCCCTCCTGGAGATGGAAGCAAAATTTAGTGCAAAGCACACATTTTAACTACGGCTTCCCAAACAAGATAGTCACGATTAGACTACTCCATTACAGGAAAACAAAAACTTGAGGCTCAGAAAGCCAGATCCTCCAGTAAGCTTTTGCTAGCATTTATCCCATGTTTTGGTCAGACATCATAGAGTAATAACGATTTTGACACCGATTTTCAGCAGACCATTGCCCATAAGTGCCCAATAGGATGGATGCCCAGATCCGTGATGAAAGTCTCTCATGCTGAAGGAAAAAGATACTGGACAGGTGTACTGTGTGGGGCTTAGCTGCCTACTGGGGTTAAACCATGGCAGTCCTTTATGGTGCCCAACATGGGACTTGAAGGGCTCAAGATAATGACAGACTTGATTCGAAAGTGCTAGACTCAATTTACAGCTATCATAACTAGTTATCTACTAATTAGCAGGTTCCATTACTTGCCACAGGGCTCGCTTGCTTTACTATATATGAGAGTCTAGTTAATGTTTTTTTGCATTTACTGTTTCAGCACTCTTTCTCATTTTACTCTGCTGTGCCTGTGAACATTTTAATAACAGCAATGGACATGTACCTGGGCTGGAGGATGGCCAGGGCATTGCTTCTGCTCCTGTGCTGCTGTACTGGACAGGCTGGAACCCCAGTGTGAGCTTGAGTTGAAGTTCCTGTGACCTGTGGATAAGTCCACCTGGGATCGGGACACCCCAAAACGTCTGTGGCCATGGATAAGTCCACACCAGAGCAGACACACCCATGAAGGGATTGTGACCCAAGGAAAGGTCCATGCTGGAGAAGACACACCTTGAAGCATCTGTGGCCCTGGATAAGTCCATGTGGCAGCAGGTACACCCTTAAGTGTCAGTGGCTGGGATAAGTTCACGACACAGCAGGTACCCCCTGGAAGAGACTGTAGCCCTTGGATAAGGTCACAATGGAGCAGGTGCACTCCTGAGACATTGTCACCTATGGAAAAGGCCATGCTGGAGCAGGAGTAAGGGGGGGGTTCATTGCAATGTTAAACCCTGTTGCCTGGTCCAAAGGGATCAGGGATGGAGATTGTAATGGAAATACCTTTAAATTGTTATAACCCATAATTTGAGTTCCACATTACAGGAAGTACTATAGCAGGAGCCCCTTGCTGCTACTCAGACTAGGGACAAAGGGATAAATTCACTACAATGTTAAACCCAAAGGGGCCAGGGGTCAAGATTGTAAGGGATACACCTTTGAATTGTTGTAACTCATGATTTGAGTTGCATGTACTATAGCAGGAACCACCTGAGACAGTGCAGGATGAGCATTACAGGAAACAATAAAAATGCAGCAGTGACCCAACCTGAGACTGAAGGGTGGTGGGTGGTTAATGAAGACATATTGGATATTGCTTTACCTATTAAACTGTGTTTATCTCAACTCAGAAGTTTTCGCACTTTTACCCTCCTGATTCTCTCTTCCATCCCACTGGCAAAAGGTGATTGAGCTGCTGCCTACCAGGAGCTGCCTTCCAGGATTAAACCATATGAAGAGCTAAACTGTGTTATATCTGTCCTGCACTGATGGAAAGTCCACAGTGATGCAGTCAAGAACAAGAGAAGCCAGTTAGATCGTTTATGCAGCTGGCCAACACCCAATTTCTGTGATCCATGGCACTCTGATGTAGGAGATAATCTTGCCAGCAAATTCCCGAGCAAATACATTGGCAGATGAACAACAAACATTTAGTTTCGCTAAATTCCCAGTTTGTAACTCTAACTAGTAAAAAAAGAAACACAGAGCCAGAGATTCAACCTTTTTCTATGCAACTGTGTTAAACTAATGTTTTTAACATAATGTTTTGCTGAATTATTAGCAGTTGGTACTCCATAGTACTAACGAATACAATATTAAATGAGTACGCAAAGAAAGATGAATTTGTTATAAACTATTTGTATATTCCCACCCTTTCAAATCTACTATCAGTACATATTTTATTCACATTCATCCTTTCTAAAAGAACCCTGAGACTATTTGTGCTCATTTCTAAAGACATATCTCACTGAGTGAACTGTTGTGACTTCCTTTGATGCAATGGTAATGTTTCATTAGCAGCTAATTTCTTTAGACATAGAATTACTCAGAAGATGATTATATAAAAGTCAGACTCCCTCAAGGAGTTGTTGAAAGACAATGGGTTGGCAATTAACCCTCTATTCCCAGGCCTCCTCTTTTATCTTGAAATGAAAACAATAAGACTGTCCCCTAGTTCTCTGAAAAACCCACTCAGTGTAAAGATATTCCCAGCACCTACTTGATCCACTAACACAAGTGGCAGCAGTGTAAAACAGAAATTCATCTCACCTCACTAAATGTATGACTTACTAATACCTGTTTCTGGACATCTGTATCCCGCACTCCTTTCATAGCAGTCAGTGAAGAGAAACAGGCACCTGTAGAACATTTTTATACAGCTAAATTAAAGAAGTTCAAGGAGGAAGACTGTACTAATCAGGTCTAAAATTTTAACTTGTTTTCTGTCTTTGCTTTAAACCTCTTCCTCTAACTGTCTCCTCTCTAACTTTGCTATGTAAGGAGCAAACCCTAGGAAGTGTTGGTATGGATTGCTTAGGATCAGTAGCCAGCTTTTTATTCCACAGTAAAAACATAGCCATAGACTGGAATTTATGTCATCCTACAGCAGATGCTTAAATAGTGGATAAGAGGGTTCAGCATAAATGTGTCTCTTTCTCCCTTTTTCTCTCCTGTATGGTCATACAGGACCATAGGGTGAGATGACACATTCCCAGATGTGAAAAAGTGTCTTAAGGACTTACAAACATGCCCTTAAGAATAGTTCCCTTTTTAATAAGTTTCTTCAGTTAAATCCTATTTCGTTTCTTCTTTAGTGTCAAACTCCATTCTCTATATGTAGTTGTTTGTATTGAAAGATCTTTATTTAGTATGGGAAAAATCTAGACTTAGGAAAATAATACTTTTTGCTGCTATTTTTTTTATTTTGTTAAAGTTTTCTGTCAGACTGGCAAGTTTTTGTGAGCAGTGTCCAACTGTCTTTTGCTGTCATACTAAAGGTTAAGTGTTATTTACAAAGTCTTAAAGCCAATGCAAGGAGGGGCTGAATGAGGTACATAGACATGCATGCACGCAAGTGTGAGTGTGATGAGGGAAATTATCTATAAAAATTCTCCAGACCTAAGGCCCATTCTTAAATTCAGAAAGTGTATTCCATTTAGAGTAAAGAGTAAGATGAATTGCAATACATCAGAGATACAATAGAAATTCTTGCTGGGAATTCTTACAAGTTTCTTTCATATCTCTTACGCTATAGATGCTTAATGTTAGCTAAATAAATCCCACCCACTCTCTTCAGCTCCAAAGGAAGCACTATTTGAAATAAGCACTCATTTAATACCAGTCTTTAATTCATTCAGAAGTATGCAGCTCAGCTTGCATAGGCTTGTCTGCAAAAGATAATTACAGGGATGTGAATCACTATGTTTTCAACTCAGTCAACCACCCAAACTAATAAGCCTTTTAAGACATTCTCATGAGCAGGTTTTTATTATCTGAAAACAATGAATTGATGTGTAACATTTCAGTCAGATGAGCAAAACTGTAGCTCATCATCAATGTATTCTTCACCCTCCTCCCCCCACCCCCCCATTAAGAAGCCAACCTTGATCATCTGTTCCAGCTATGCTGTTTGTTATGAGACCAGAATGGGAAGAACAGTATCGACTAATGAGACTTTAAAATCCTTTCATGCTTTTCTGAACTTGTAAATACCTCAGTCAGCTATGACTTATCATGAATTAAATTAACCTCAGGTCTATCTGATAAATCCTGTCAGGTTTGTTTGTCCCTGGAAAAGCACTCTGTGCTAGACAATGGGAGCTGTGACATAGGAGTTTATGATCAGCGGGAATTTTTTTCTAATTTTGGGCTGCTTTCTGTTAACGGAGTAGCAGAAGCAGAGTCCCAGATGAGACCTATTAGAGCCTCACAATACAGACATTCACATCAGATAATCTCTTCCAGTGAAAATAACTAGCACTGTTGTTAAGAGTATTTTAAACAGATTTCAGGAAATCAACTTCCTTTTATAGTCTGCAAAAGTGGTTTCCTTACATGAGTGGTAAAGAGTTAGGCATGGGCTTCTTATGATATACTTGTATTGTGAGTTCATGAGGGATTTCAGGACTATTAATATCTCTGTGTTCACAGGCCATAAGTTCACTATAACACAAACCAAACCAAAGCAAAGCCAGCTTGTCAAGTTATGCCCCAAATGCACTTCTGAGCTACCCATCTGCAGAAGCACCCTCAGTACTGCAATTAGGAAAAACCTATTTTAATTTGTCTATATAGTTAGAGATAAACCTGGATGGTTATAAAGAATGGTTCACCAGAAAAATGTCACAAACGTGGCCTTGGTTACCACAGTAAGTCCTGTCCTAATTGCAAACCTGCAATTTTGTGCAGGAAAAACAATAGCAAGCTAGGATTTATTCCATATCATAGCACAAATGGTCTGTCTGAAAAATTTCCATGAAAAAGTGATCCAGCAGTCCCCATTAATTGAATGGGCCAGCTGGGCCAGGTGGTAAGGCACTTGCTATGGATAGATACAATCCGATTTCAAGTTCTTACTCTGACTAATCTAGGGAAGGAATTTGAACATTTGGACAAGCACTATTCAGAGCAGAGTTATGCTCAGTTTCTTCCAGGAGAGCTCCTTGTTATTTTTTACATAATTAAATAACCAATGAACCAGAAAGAAATCAAGGAGGGGGTTTTAAAACTTGGTGATTAGCATGTGTAATTGGAGTGTGAGGGGAGTACACTTTCTCTGAGTTCAAATCTGTTTCCAGAGAACAAAACTGTGGGTTCCAGCTGATGTCTGTACCATCTGAAAGTTACTGCTTTTGCTTTTCATCATGCTTCATCAAATTGAAACTTTCTGACAAAGTATTTCTTAAATAAATTCCTTACTTGTTTGACTCCCAAGCAACCTAAGCACTCAAATGTATTAAAGTATGCTTTAACCCAGTGCTTGGGATTCTGCCAAGGTTCCGGTGTTCCAAAGATGTGTACTATTTTTATTTATTGCTGTGTAATGCGTGCTTTATGATTTTGTGCTGCATGCATCGTATCTGGAGCACTTCCCCAGACATTGCAAAAGATTCTTGGGCATATTTATGAGTAAATATTTACTGCCAAATTAAAATATGATAAAGATGGTGCTTGAGTACTAGACCCTGATCACCACAGCACATTATTGCTACCTTAGTCCTTGACTGTCTTGGATCCTTCCAACTAGCTGTTTTCTACAGAGGTCATGTGTAGATGGAGCAAGCACTAGGCAGTGTGTATGTATGTGAACCTGCCTGTGTCATTCAATGGCACATGCATCAATGGCTGACTTTCCTTTAATTAGTATAATCAAAAATAGCCCTCATGCAATGACTGTTAAAGAGCAGTTTTCTTTGAAGCAGTCTTTTTTGAAGATGTATATTGGTTAAATTGGTGGAGATTTATGAAAACCACTTAATACTGACAACAAGAATAGTTATTAAAGATTGGACATAAGGGGCCTAAATCCTAGAGAAAAAGCCAGAAGACTCATCTTTTAATATTTAATCATCTCTATTAGCATATGTTTTCATTGCTTCTCAATGCAGGCTTTGTTTAGAAACTTACTAAGTTCTTTTTTAAGATCTCTTACGTGCTTTAGTTCAATAGCTCATTTTTCAGTCAGTCTTTCTACTTTTCTTTGGGGAGGATTCTCTAATTATAGAATCAGTCTTTGAATTTTTGTGATCTTTGTTAGTATGGTGAGGACATTGCTTGAATCAATTTTAGAGTTCCCTTGATCGTATTAAAAGACTTTATTTAAATCACTGGTCAATGTAAGATGGATTTAGCTCTAAGATTTCAGTGATGTCTATTCAGCAGCACTTGCACATCACAGCGTGTTGTCTGTCAGCAAGCTCCCAATCTATCTAAACAAGAATGAAATTATTTCTTAAATTAAAGAAAAGCACATATGTGGCTATCAAGCCATATTGTCTTACAACCCCAAAGAGATGTTACTGAGATCAGGCTATTTTTCTGAAGTATCTGTACTAGAAGAGAAGTAAACACTTTCACGCTGGAAGAGTTCTTAGAGCTGGGTAATTTACTATTCACATACTACTTACCCATCACAAGGAGGTTAGAGAGTTCAGACTATTAGTACTTGTTCTCTATGAAAGATTTAACAGAAGGCAGAGATTGCAAGTAGAAGGCTTATTTTCCCTTGGCTCAGAAGCCAAGTGTAGTCATTTTTGCTTGATCTTTCTCTAACATACTTGTAAATGTTTTAATTTGAGTCTGATTATGAGACAGAGAACATCACAGCCCCTACTTCATCCCTGACTTTGGGCAAAACCCTAAGCTATTTGAAAATAATTAACGCAGAATCTTCAAACATACCCAAAAGATTTGATATGAATATCAAGATATGAATACATACCGGGGCTCTGTCAGGTTCTTCTGTGTCTTTGCACTGCTGCAGTAGTTCCTTACCCAGTTATCTCACAATTTCTCCTTTATAAAAATGTTGACAATGTAAAATCAAAATACCTTTTCCTGTACAAATCCTAGCTTCCTCTTCTCAGCAATGTTATATGAGACACTGAAAGTTCACTGCTATAATCTGAAAAATTCCATAAAATGGGAACATTCAGAGGGTGGGGGCCTTAATTGTTAATACTAATTAAAATAACACTAAAGCAGCTCTACTTTGTATCAGAGGTCAAACCAGAGCAAGAGATAATCAGAATGCAAAGGTGATCTAAATTTGCATAAGCACACAGATGCTCTGCAAGGCTGCTTTAGCAGTGTTATGGTGCACTTCAGGAGCTTTCTTAGTTGTTTTGCTTGAGGTGAAATGCAAGTGGTATTTTTCTAAGCTGTAACTGCTGAAGCTATCTTCTGCAAATTATAATCACTTTTAAAAAAGTTATATTAGACAGAATTTATTTCAGTACTGCATGTGGGTATTCTATTTGATGGCCTATGGAACATTCAAATACTAAGTAGTAGAAAGTGGACTGCTTTTACATGTACTTTCCCGGACTGAAATCTGGACCTTCAGATGTATTTACATTCACCTCAAAATATGAACTGTCTTGAGGACTGAACTCTGATTTCTCATCAGCTTTTGTTTGCAGCCCCAAAAAACAAGTGACAGAAGTGCATTGGGATGACCTGTGTTCTCTAATTTCCCAGATTTTGTCATATGGGAATGCATTTTCATAGAGGTGAAATAATATAGTAAGGAATAATTTAAAGCACCGCATACCCACTAAGATAACAGGTTCACATATTCTGTATCTACACATTTTCAGTCTTAGCAGAAGCGTGGCATAATTTCAGCAGAACAGATCGTTCTGACACGGGAGAAGTTTCTGCATTTTGGGTTTTTATATTTTTTGGCTGGTGGCTAGAACAGTGGTTTGGGAAGACAGAGTTGTACAGGCAAACCTCCTTAGGTTCAATTGGGCCTAAAATTCTGAGCAAATGCCCTAACTAGCACACTATTATGCAGAAGATTGGAACTTCAGCTAGGTTTTGAGCTAGTGTCATGTGGTAGGGACACTCTGCATGTACATAGTCAGCTGAGTTCTTTATGGAGTCTACTCATACGGATACCCTTTTTTCTGGATCCCAAAAGGGCTTTGGTAAGATGAATATGTCTCCACTCTCAGTTCAGATATACAGACAGTACTTCCAAAGATGTGTGGTATCTGTGCTTCATATCCTTAAGGGAACTAATGCCAATAGCTTTATGGAACTTGAGCGGAAAATCAGAATTATTTTCTGGCACGGTGCTATACTTAGGCTTCCAAGCTGACTTTAAGGTGCATACTAAGCACTTGCCTTCTCTCTCTTCAAACACAGACATTTCTGCACTGTTAAATAAAAAAGGGTCAGAAGGGAATTCAAGGACTAGATGCAAAAAAGTTCAGGGAACGGCTGAAACCCCATCTCTCACACGTTGTCTTTGGCAATAGGTTCTCAGTTAAGTACATTCTGGTGTGAAGCCATAAATAGCAATTTATCCTTTTAATTTTGTCCATCAGTACCTGAATCTTGAAATAACACTGTAAAAGCAACTACCTTATTACACTAAGATTCTGTTGGCTTGGAATTTATCTAATATGCTGTAAGTTTGTATTGACATTTGTTCACATACTTTGATGTATTACTAGACTTTTTCAATGTCTTCTTGTGTCACAAGTAATATTATTTTAATTGTATGGTGAGGAAAATGATTATAGTATAATAACAAAGTACTTGTGCTTCAAGTCATTTTTGCACTGAAAGCAAACATCTTGTTTAATAATTAGACTTTGCATAGTTTGCATGAGTTTCTACCAGCAGTACTTTAGAAGAAGAATTTGCTTTCTTATTCAGTGATTTTATATCTTCAGTAAAAGTTAATCTATGAAGTATAAAATTAATGTGTTTACTCTAAATGCAATGCACTTATTTACAGGTATTCCTGCAAAGTTCATGACCATGATGTTCATCATTTTATCTCTTTGAATTGATTATTTATGCTGTAGCTGAAAGAAAAGTAACATAGTGAGATTACAATATGCTTAGAACTCAAACTATACCAAACATCAATGCATTTTATTTTCCTATGGAACACATTTACTTTTGATGCAGCCAAATATTCACTACAACATTCTAGTATGTCCCAAATATATTGCCTTGAGGTTTTCACTGACAGGTAGTCTGAGGACCTAGAGTCTGTGCACTGTTCCATCAACATTTGCAAATTAATTTAGAAAGGCTGGTTATAAATTTTAGTTTTGCATGTGGATTTAAGTACATAAAAAAGCATAATAAGAGAAGATCATACAATTTTGCATTTTTTATGAAACTCTTTATGATTTGCTGTAAACTGCACTTGGATGGATCAACAAGACAGTTTTGGTTGTATGATTTATTGTATCTAAGAACAGAGATTTATGGTGGAAAGGTGTATATAAGATCCACAAAAGAACATAAAATTAGGAACATTATGCAATTTGTAATGAGGGGTAGTTGGTGGCTATCCTGGGGTTCATACCTCTAGAACCCATTATTTTTCTTAGATGTATGTAATTAAAGAGCATAATTTGGCTTTAAGGTGACATACCTTGCAGTTATGGCTACTATATCAAATCCCTCTCATGATAGAATCATCATATATGTATATAAGATTCAAAATAAATGCTCAGGACAGTCAAGAAATTGCACTTAACTCTCCCCAAGAGATAAATACCAGGACTAATGGATAACAAATGCACTGCCAAGGCAATGCCAAAGCAAAGACATGTTTTAGATCTGTCCTTGAAAGTTACAACTCCCATAGTTTTTTAGGCCTCTGAATGGAGCAATTCTGAATTAATGGTAAAACACAAAAATTATCTGTCAATATATGACATATTTGAAATCTGTCCCCTAACTCAACTGTTGCAAAAGACACATTGTGTTAGAGATCACCTGTGAGATAAATAGCACTCTAAATGGCCTAGACCAGTTTTCACCTGAAATTGCACTCAGTACTTATCGTGGTATTCAGAACATTATGATTGATTCAGATGTCTATTTATCCCATAGAAATAGTGACAGCTAGGCTCTGCTAGAGAATTAAAATGCCCTTCAATATTTCTAACTAAAAGGCAGTCTGGCTTTATTAAGAATCCTTGTTACAAGACAGAAAATCCTGACACATTCTGTTTCATTTAAGTTTTTAACGTTATCTCAAGAAACGATCACTGGTGCATGAGCAATATTAAATCACAAAATAATTCACTCAACATATTAATTATAAGAACAAAAAACATTTACAACATTCATGAAAGAAGAGAGAGCAGTAGATAAAGATAATCTCTATTACTGAAAATGTTAACTCAGAGTATATTGAGAACTGACTCCAAACTATAAATGAAGGAATGTGCTAAACGTTGATGGTTTCAGATTGATACAATAGTACAGAAAAAGAGTCAGTAATCAACGTTAGTATATTTAGTATTTAAACTCTTTATGGATGATCTGGAAAGAAACTAAATGTTATGCCATGAAAACAGTGGATGATGAAAATTTGCAAACTTTGTTAAAAATGCCAAAGGAATACCCATGGAAAAAAGATGGAAATAAAAAATGATGAAAAAAATAAGAAACCTGAAATTGTTCTTCAGATATTCAGTGTCTGTCTGAAGCTTTTGAATGGACTGATTGGCAATGACCTTTGAACGGCACCATTTTTATCTCTGATCTCTTAACAAATTAAAAGAAATGACCATATATTCAGGTAAGATGTAACCCGTAAGAGAATGTAATAGACACTAAATGGTCTTCCAAACACTGCATTCTGTCTCTAATGCTCAAGGCCTGTTTAATAAATTCTACAAGATGTTCTGAAACCATCTTGTTAGTTATTTTGCTTTGATTAAACATTGTCAAATAGGACTTAGATTGGTACAGAGTCTTTGAAGGTAAGTGGAAACAAACAAAAGAAGTGGAAAATGAGTAGGAAGCAATTAAATGAAAATTTGTAAAAACTAGCTTTTACCAGCATGTAATTTACCAGTAGGTAAATTGAATTTTGAGGCAAGAGAAAGTTGGAAGCTAATTAACAATAATAATTAATAAAGGACTGTAATTTCTTCATGAGTTGCTGAGCTTTAAAGAATAACAATAACATAAAATCTAACAGTGCATAATAATCATAATTAATTGCAACTCTATAACAGGATAAGCAGTTATATGGTAGGTAAAAGAGTTATTTCTTAAATGCTTGTGAGTGTTTTCCTAACATTCTTACCACAAAATGTTTTACAGTTTTATCTTAATACCTTACTCAGTGCATTTCATGGCTGATCATTTGTTTGAGCTTCCTCTAAAATCAATAGAGTTCCTTACAAGATGCCAAGGCTCATCTATGCAGAACTGATTAAAAGGGCAGGCTTACAGGTAATTGGACATATATGCCACTTTTTTATTTTATTTTACTTCAATTTAAGTCAACAACAGCAGTAGAGGATCTCTATGTTATATTTACAGAGCACTTATTTTTAAAAAATTAAATTAAAATATTCTCTCTTCTGGTTTAAATTAAATTTGGATATTAGAATAATTCCACTGCAGACTCTATCCAGATGAATACTAAATCCAGAATTTGACCTAACAAGAAAATATAGTTGTAATAAACTCAAATGCACATGGCAAATAAGCAGGCTTCAGATGTCATTTAAATAACATTTTGTTTATGGATGATAAAGGAACTACATCTGAGATTTCCACTAGTTACTTTCCTCAGATGTTCACCAAATGAACATATGGAATAAGTGTTATTGAAAACCTCTAGCCTGCCAAGAAAACTGGATGAATTAGGACTTGGTTAAGTATCAGCACTTTTAATTATGTTTGTTTAGGGTTTTTTGGCAGACTGAAGCTATTAGGTTTTATATTTACCAGCGTAGTTTCCATGTACAGTCACTGTTAGTCTGCATACTAAATCTCCCTGTAAAATTTTTGTGGAAAAAAAATAGCTGCATTTATGCTGAAAACATACCTGTAAGCAATAAGGCTTCTGTCTCGATAGCTTCCTCTTCTGTCCTTCTCAGAGATGCCCAAAGGCATCTGTTCATTGAAAGGCCTTCAAAATTTCAGCTATAGGAGGAAGGCTTTACTTAGGTATCCAATAAAGGTGCAAATGTGCATGTAGAAATGGTAGACTTGACAGTAAATGGACTACAGTTGGTATCATTGTTTCCTTTCATTCTCAGTGACAAACTGCTATTTATTCTTTTCTTGGTGTATATGACCCAGAAATAGCTAAAAGATTTCTACTATGTTTTTCTTCCTATACATGCCCTTGCACTGAACTTTTATGCCAGCCTCAAGTAAGTTTTTAAATGTGTTATGAATCCTTGAAAACCTGATTTATAATGAAAGGTGATACATTTTTTTCCCCATAGCAGCATGCTACCTTGGATCCTTTTAAATCCCTTATGGTTAAAGCAGCTTTTGAAATATTGTGTGGCATTAAAAAAATATCAAAAGTGTCTAATCTTTTGGTTATTGCCCAAATATAACAGATTCAAGATCTTGATTCTTCACTGCTTACACCTTTCTTTATCATATGCTATTATATGAAGCACATAAGAAATATAATTTTTCTGATCATCTCTGTACAAAGCATGATAATCCCAAAGTCCCAGAATCTGTTCAACCAGAAAGGATTTTTCATACTTGAGATTTAAGGTGAGCTTGCAGCTCTCCCTTCAGCCTGGGAGGTTGCTGTGTACTGCTCTTCCACCTGTCTTAAGGCACACTTCAGCCAGTGACTCAGCTGCTTGGTGATGGTGTAAATGGTTGCCTTTCAGTTCAGACAGCTGTATGAATCAGAGAATACCACCCCTTTCTGGTTCACTGCGAAGGCAGAGGTTAGCTGGGTTCACCTGAGATTTAACAAGGCAGTTTAGCTTTCCACAGGAATGGGAGAGAAGCACTCACGCAGGCAGTGGCAGGCTTGGCTGAGAAGTAGTAATTAACAGATGTGTTTCCATTGATTCTGTGACAAATGAAAAGAGTAGCTCGGGCCTCTCAAGTCCTGTCATGAAAGTAGCTCCAATCCCTACATTATCCTGTGCTGTTGAAATTGCAATATATTTTTTAGGTATTTTTAGACCAAATTAGCCAGTAGAAATAAAAGTGGCATACTGGTCATGGTTTTCACGGGTGAGCGTGAAAGGTTTTGACTTCAGCTTTTCAGAAGGACTAAATTGCACAAAGGAAACATGTCCTCATGCCTGCTCCGAAATGGCTTGAAGGGAATACGCTAAACAATTAGAAATAGCACAAACCTGTTCCTTTACATGAATATTTTCCGTCTTCAGTTTCTTTACCTGCAAACCCTTTTCCTTTGCAAAATACTAATTCAGAATTTTTCTCTGCAATGCAACACTGCTGTAGTTTTATTAGGCTCACAGGACTTGTCCCATGTCTGCTGTGTGGAAAAGGTCTGTACCATTTTCCTCCTTCCCTTGTTTCTACTGTTCTACCACATTAGTTCCTCTGACACTCTCAATAAGGATCAGTCTCTGCCTCATAACAAAGTATCGCTGTTATGGTCCCTACCAAAAACTGGTTCTAATGATTTTCTCTGTGCATAATATGAGCGCGCACATACATAATCTAGTTAAGATGTTAGTGGAACATGCTGACACTCTGATACCAGTGCACAACATGAAAAGAGGGTTGTCTGAAGCAAAACACACCAGCTATGAAAGAATGTATATATTTTGCTCATATTTTTGTTTTGGTAACTGAGATTAGCTTTGCAAGAGGATCTAGATAGATTGGATCACTGGGCCAATGCCAATGGAATGAGTTTCAACAAGGGCAAGTGCAAGGTCCTGCACTTGGGCCACAATAACCCCATGCAGCGCTACAGGCTGGGGGAAGTGTGGCTGGAAAGCTGCCTGGAAGAAAGAGACCTGGGGGTTCTAGTTGACAAACGGCTGAATATGAGCCAGCAGTGTGCCCAGGTGGCCAAGAAAGCCAATGGCATTCTGGCTTGTATCAAAAATAGTGTGAACAGCAGAAGTAGGGAGGTGATTGTGCCCCTGTACTCGGCACTGGTGAGGCCACACCTCGAGTATTGTGTCCAGTTTTGGGCACCTCAATACAAGAGAGATATCGAGGTGCTGGAGCGAGTGCAGAGGAGGGCAACGAAGCTGGTGAGGGGGCTGGAAAACAAATCGTATGAGGAGCGGCTGAGGGAGTTGGGGCTGTTTAGTATGAGGAAGAGGAGGCTGAGGGGAGACCTCATCACTCTCTACAACTTCCTGAAAGGACACTGTAGAGAGGTTGGTGCTGGTCTCTTCTCACAGGTAATTAGTGACAGAACGAGAGGGAATGGCTTCTAGCTCCAACAGGGTAGGTTTAGATTGAACATTAGGAAAGAATTTTTCACTGAAAAAGTGATAGGGCATTGGAATAGGCTGCCCAGGGAGGTGGTGGAGTCACCATCCCTGGCTGTGTTTAAGGGCCATTTAGATGGGGTACTGAGGGACATGGTGTAGGGGATGACTTTGTAGAGTAGGGTAGATGGTTGGACTCGATGATCCCAAGGGTTTCTTCCAACCTAGACGATTCTATGATTCTATGATTCTATGATTTGTTTCATGGCTTTATACAGCCCTTAGCGTAAAGCACTATGGAGTCTGAGAAGCCTCCATAATGGAAGCACTAAGCTTGCAGAACTCTCCAAAGCCACAGGAGATGGATGAGTGGTAGAGGACCTCCTTTTCACAAACCCGGGATACCTTGGAAAGAGGAAATCTTGCCTTTTCTCTTAATTATAGCTTTGGATTGGAGACATAAAGGGAACTTCAGGCAGTCACTGAAAATTGGGTCACTATGTCCAATAGTTTCTAGGCCTCATTGTCTCTAAGCTTCATTGCAAGTGAGACACCTATGTCTGGTTGGTTGAAAGCCTCTCTAGACACCTTGGAATATGTTGGTGAGTGGATCTGTTTAGCTGTCTAAAAAAAGGCTCCTGTTGTCATTTCACATGTTGGTGCATCCGATATACGCACACAGGAAGGTAAGTGGGACACAGGGTGCTTGTGAGACCTGTCCCCTTCTGAGTAGCATCTGAAGGCTGTTTGAGAAGAATCATGAAAGATAGTGTGCAATACAGAGAAGTTAGCTTGTTTGCAATCTTAACCTTTTCATATTCTGACACTGTAATCTCAAGAGTACTTGTAACATGAAGAAAAAAAAAAAGAAATTAAGTCCAACAAAAAAAGCATCTATGATTTAATCTTTATTGACTGAAGGAGGCAAAAAAGAGAAAACAGAGCTACCCAGTCTATGTCCTTGTAATGTCATCCTGTGCCTAGGAATATCATTTAGTTTAAGGAGAAGGATGTGTGTAGCAAGAGGCATGAAGAAGGGGAATCTGATGCAGACACAGCAATATGTTGTGTGGAAATGTGAGCAAGAAATGAGTGGTGGCTGGAAGAGAGATGGGCAGTTAGCGGTAAGTGGGCCTTCATGAGTGATGTTTGTTGACAACATGCCCACTGATCTGAACATATATGGTTTTATTTATTTTAAAAATGCATGCTTGGACTAAAAGACCTTTTTTCCCAAGTTGCAATAGTAGGGGCATTTTAATCCGTCAGCTTTTTTTTCTTTGCCTTGCTGTCTGTATGGTTACTGTGATAAGTCCTCCATCATGAACAGTTAGATTCATTGCCTTCTCTTAGACTTCCATTTGCCTGTACAGGTTTTTAGGGACAGGTATATTCATAACTGTCTGGATGGAGCAAATATGTTATAGTATTGGTTTTAAAAAAAGCATAAAGAGTAGCTTTCCATCTAAAGCTACATAAAGGAGTCTTAATTGTTTATTTTTATTGATTTACTCAATTAACAGGATTATTTAAATTGTTTATTAGACAAAAAACGTTAAATCTTCGAGGCTTCAGGCAATTTTTACAGGATCTTGTTAAATGTTACAGAGACACATTTTGGTTTATTATAGTGGGAGCTTTTCCTTGATGTCAAGTCAGCCCTGAAAGTGAAGAATTAAAAAATTATTGATGTATCTGGTTGTATTCCTATGCTGAGTGGTTTCGTAGAGCTGATTGTGTGAGAATGTGTTGGAACGAAGCTCTGTTTTCCCTTTAATCAATATTACAGAGCTTTTCTATATAAAAAAAGTTAATATACATAATTACACTTCACAACATTTTTGAAATATCAATCTGGGAAGTAATATTACACCACACACATGCCCCTCCCCCTCCCAAATCACGATGTTTTTTCTCAAGCTACAGAATAGTGCAATAATATGTTTTGCAGAGTCTGGAGAAGGAGAAATAAACACATACATCAATCAGGTACTCTTTTCACCAACCCAAAACCTTTTAATACATAAGCTTATTTCTCTTTTTAAGAGGTCCTTGACTTTTAGGATAGTTTAAGGGTCATTTTATCCACAACAGAAAGAAGCTTTAACACAAGGATAAAGACAGCAGTCTCTTGCGCATGGTAAAGTACGTGCTGTTCCTTTGCAGTACAAGAAGAGTAGCGTGAGTCATGAATACAGGCCTAAGCACGTGCTGCATGATGCTTGCCTCTTGTTTCCAGCAACCCACTGACTAGAAAGTACTTCAGAAAGCAACTCAGATTGGTCCTCCAGTGCGACAAATCCTTGGCTTTGGATACATAACAGAAAATGTACACTCAGTTTAAAAATGTTAATGGGGAGCAACTACTTAATTAATTACATAATCATCAATAAGTGATTGGTAACTCTCTGTCTCTGCTGCTAATGGTGCTTTTAGTATTCATCTTGCACATAGAGCTGTACTGGATTAGGTACTGCAGAATATTTTTAATGGCTTCGTCATCTGCAATGAACAGAATATTTCTGCATAGAAATTGTGAACCTTCAAAAGTGAGAACTTGAACTACATAAGACATTATTAACTACTGCAAAAGGAATAAAAGGGGAAAAATCAAGGCAATAAAAAATCTGTTAATTAGAAAATCATTCAGCAACCAAGAATCAAAGTTTGGGCAAACTTTAGCCTAAATAAAGTGTAAAGTGAATTCTGTTTTTCTGGAAATGCATTAAAATGTTTCTATAATCATTCTAACTTAACAGAAATATAAATAATCACATGGAGTAAAAAAACATTATCATGTCCTTCACGTATTGCATATGTGTATGCCAAACCAATTTAACTTGTGATTGTAAGAAGAGAAAATTGTACATAAAGTAACTGAGATGTATCATTTCCATGGGTTATGTTTTTCCATCCATAGTGTGGGTTACATTGTTCTTGCTGCTACATAATCATTAATCATAAAATCATAGCATCATAGAATCATAGAATTATAGAATCATATGGGGTTCGAAGGGACCTCTGGAGATCATCTAGTCCAACCCCCCCGCCAGAGCAGGTCTATCAACAGCAAGTTGCACAGGAACCTGTCCAGGCAGGTTTTGAATGTCTCCAGAGCCAGAGACACCACCGTCTCTCTGGGCAGCCTGTTCCAGTGCTCTACCACGCTCACAGTAAAGAAGTTCCTCCTCATGTTTAGGTGGAACTTCTTGTACTCAATTTTGTGCCCATTTCCTCTTGTCCTGTCACCAGGCACCACTGAAAAAAGACTGGCTCCATCCTCTTGACACCCACCCTTCAAATATTTAGAAGCACCGATCAGATCTCCCCTCAGTCTTCTCTTCTCAAGACCAAAAAGACCTCAGCCTCTCCTCATAAGAGAGATGCTCCAGGCCCCTAATCATCTTTGTAGTCCTCTGCTGTACCTTCTCCAGTAGTTGCCTGTCCTTCTTGAACTGGGGAGCCCAGAACTGGACACAGTACTCCAGATGGGGCCTCAACAGGGCAGAGTAGAGGGGGAGGATGACCTCCCTTGACCTGCTGGCCACACTCGATGCACCCCAGGATGCCATTGGCCTTCTTGGCCACAAGGACACTTTGCTGGCTCATGGTCATCCTGTTGTCCACAAGAACTCCCAGATCTTTTCCCTCAGAGGTGCTCTCCAGCAGGTCAGCCCCCAACCTGTACTGGTGCAGGGGGTTATTTCTCCCCAGGTGCAGCACCCTATACTTGCCCTTGTTAAATTTCATTAAGTTTCTCTCAGCCCATCTCTCCAGCCTGTCCAGGTCTCATTGGATGGCAGCACAGCCTTCTGGGGTGTCAGTCACCCCTCCTAGTTTTGTGTCATCAGCAAACTTGTTGAGGATACACTCTATCCCTTTGTCCAGGTCATTGATGAATATACTGAAGAGGACCCAGTACTGACCCCTGGGGAACACCACTTGTTACAGACTTCCAGCTGCATTCTGTGCCCCTTATCACAACCCTCTGGGTTCTGTCTTTTATCCAGTTTTCAATCCACTTAACTGTCCATTCATCTAACCCATACTTCCTAAGCTTAGTTATGAGGATGCTGTGGGAGATGGTGTCAAAAGCCTTGCTTTTTTCAATCTTGTGAAATGGAAGGGAGGTGGTTTTGTTCTCCATTCTTTACTATCTCTCTGCAACTATCTCAGCCTCTGAAACCTCTAATATAGAAATTAATGTTTTATCTTTTAGTCAAGGGAGAGAAATTATAAAAACATATATGACTGATCATTTGAAGCAGTATTAGACTTCAAATACTGAAAACAATCCACAGTCAAAGCTATGTTTGAAATGCATATTCTCAATGAAAGCAAATAAGAAGTGTTGAGAGATTGGAATCTATTTCCAGAAATAATAGCTAGAAAACTCATAATTGATGCAGAAACTCCTTTACATTTTCTTGTGCTTGTATCCCTGCCTGTCATCACAGTATTGTCATTCATTTCAAGACAGAATGTAGAAACTGCAAAAATAATGAACGCATTTTAAAGCAAGAATGATGTTTCAGAAAAGGTATAAAACCCCTGATTGGATTTCCATGGCTACATGATTTTTCTAATCGGAGCTAAAACTACAAAGAGGCCCAGGAATATGTATTTCTGTTTGGAGATGCAGCTTAGCTTATATACCGCACAAAAATAACAAACCCAGTTTCCTGAATACAAAAATACAGGTATTTTATGGGAAATTTTTGGACACTGCCGTGTCCTAAAAGGGCAAATGTAAATTATTGCACAGAGATTGCAATTCCTCATTTTGTTATTGAAAACTTTGAGGAATGTCTGTAGAAGTTGCAAATGGATTCTTCATAAGTTCTAAATACTTGAAGGTGTGCGACTGATCTTAGTGAGGTTTATTTTAAGGAGTACTTGTATAGTGAGAAATGACAACATTAACAACATAAATGAATCTGGGTGATTCACATAGCTGTAACATTGCTGCTTTAGTTCATGAAGGAAAGCAGCTACATATTTCCTCTTACATCAAATTATACTGACTTAAAACACATCTTCGTTGTGCAGTGAAGATAAAAAATACAAGCACAAGAAAATATTTCCCTTTCAACTTTGATGCTCTCCTGTTATATAAAAAGTAAAAAATACACTTATCTTTATAATTTATGGATTTGTGTTTTCTTTCTTATATGCTTGTGTTCATGCAACTAAAAGATGTAAAATATTGACAGTTCATAGCTTCACATTCCAAGATTGTTATTTAAACTCTGTACTAGGTCTTCCAGCGATATCTAGCTGATAAAATACATGAAGCAAGCAGAGCTACAATGATTTACTTTAGAAAAAGGTTTGGCTGTACATTTTTGAACACTTTCATTGGGTTAAGTTAAGCTGCACAGTGGCCAGAAACTTGATTCTGTTTCTCATACACAGGCTTACAGTGCTCATATTTGCCAGCATCATGTGGCTGTGTTGCATAATTGGGACATTTCAAGTGTCATTAGTCATCTTTGGGTAGCTGAACTGAGCCCCAACTGTATAAAACAAGGCATCTAGGGACTGATTTGCTGCCATAGAGAGGTACCTAGTGCCATCTGGGATGTCTGACAGTATCCTGTCCCATCCTCTGCTGGCAGTCCAGAAGATCAAAGGTCTATCATTGGACCAGTACTGTCAGCCACCTGTGAATATCCTAAATGGTGTGTCAGCGTCACTAGACACTTAGCTGAATACTGATCTAATCTACATTAATTATTTTTACTTCTTTTATAGTGCAGAGATAGGTAATTCCAGATGCTTATTCATCCCATCTTAAGATACATAGTGAATAAGTGAATTAATTTCAGATATTTTTTTTTTCCCCAGCTGAGAGTGCTTAAATGACATAATAAAAACAGAGAAATAATTTTTTTGTCTTTGAAATTAGACAGAGCTTCACCTTAAAAGTCTATTCAGCTCCAACAGATGCTCTTGTAAGCTACATAGGAAAATTCAGTAGTAAGTGATAGACCTTACAAGTAGCATTTAAGTTAATGGAGAACTGGCATTTCACACCTACTGCAGATTTCTTCTATAAAATTATTAAAAATGCCCTTTTTTGATCTCTTATGAGTTGGTTATAATCTCTCAAATCATTCTAAACAATCTTTTCACTCTTTTCTGTTAAGTTTTATATATGTACCCAGTCACTACTACTCTGTCATTCTCAAAGCAGTGTCTGTCCTCTTTTTTTGAAATACAGTATTAAATGCATTATAAAACACACATACATAGATTACACTAGCTGATATTATAGACAATAGCTAGTGATATACCTTGTTCATATTTTAACTTTTTCTCATCCTTTGTTTTTCCTGACCCTAATAATTCTTTCTTTCTTTTTTTTTCTTTTTTTTTTTTTTTCAAGTCTAGAAAAGATTCAATCTTTTCTAAGTACTTATGGGATAAGATTACATAGATGCCTGCAGGATGACATAAATGTAGTAGTTGATCCATTGCCTTATGGATCACATGTATTTCCCTCCTAGTCTGGGCTGTTAACTTTTTCCATCCTGTCTTAGTGCATTGATCCTGCATTAGTTTTTCAATACCCACGAAGATCCGTAGGTGCACTGCTTTGTTAAATCATCCACTTTTTACTGCATATCAATTTGCCTGTTTGCATTTCTTTGTGTTGGCTTGTGTTTTGGGTTTTTTTTGTTCCTCAGGTGAATTAGGTGTTTTTACTGCAGATTGAATTCTCTTATCCTCTACAGATTTATGAGGTCTTTACTTAGTTTATTGAAATTAATTTCGTATTTATCATCATTGGAATTTGTTCAAGTAAATACTTCACAAGGTCTTAATAACAACTACTAGAAGCCAGAGCTGTGTTATTAAATATTCTATGCCTTAAGTATTAAAAGCTATTTGGGTGTTTATCTGCCGCTTAAATCTATGGGAACTTGGTGCCAAAATGCTTTTGCAGGTTTTGACCTGCACTGTGTTGCATTATTTCTCTGTGCTCTGCGTATTTGCAGAGTTGAACAATCTAATTGGTTTTATTGCTGTATTGTTTTTATTGCTGTTTACACCTGCAATCTGTAATCCCGGTCATTAGCCATGATATTACAGAAAACCATATATCACTTGGCTACTGAATACTTTCTTTAAACCAAGTCTCGGTCTAATATTTTATCATTTATTTATGGCTTTCTAAAGCCAAAAAAAGTCTGCAGGCACCTTCATGTAATGGTGTTCTTTCTTACAAAACCAGAAATTATATATTCATGCTATCTGGTCAGTGTCCTGAACCAAATAAACAACACCAGCAACAAGAAGTATTTGCTAAAGAACTTCCTGAACAACTGCTAAACTTTCCAATGAAGTACCAGGATCGTTCTGTCCCTGATAACCTGCAGTCATTAGAATATTCATTAACTCTACCTACTTCTCAGCTCTAAATTGAGACACTTGAAGTAAGTGTAGTAACCATAGATTCCCCATATAATCAATGGAGGGATGCATACAGTGAGAGGACAATAGAGGAGAACAGTCAGAGATCAAGAGAGATCTCTCATAGAGGGTTTATTTTTGACTCCATGAAAAGTTTAATAATTTCAATGGCAACCAGTGCAGCAGTTGAACATATAATAGTACCTGGGATGTTACCTAGAAGGTCTGCCCTTTGTCTCTATTTTTGAGAATCCGCTTGTTAAATATTCTCTCTCTGAAATAGGATTACATACATGAATACATGTAAAATATGTATGAATACATTGGAACTGTTTATACCAATTTTCTAATGAGAGACATGTCTAGAGACTTTGGGTTTTTTGGTTTTTCTTTTTGTTTTTGCTAACACTATCTATATTTACCAGTGTCTTATCAAAGAATGAGAGTCACAGAGACTTTCAAAAAGAGGCTGAAAACCTGAGACGTATTTAAGACCAGCATGTGAAATTTTTCCTTTTATATAGACTTTATAATATAATATATGTCTCAAGCCAGTGTCACAGCACTGTCGTAGGGCATAGACTTTACCATTGATTATTTGCCATGGGGTCATTTGATATGGTGGTTGTAATCAGATGTATTTTATTCTCTGTTAAAGAGGAGAACAGGATGTACATGCTAAATCCTGGAAATTCAAAAAGTGTTTGGATTTCAAGGCTTAAGAGTATTATCAGCTGAAAAGTATTATCAGCTAAACCAATACCTTTAATCGCAGGTAAATACTTAAAACTAGATTGTTATTATTATACAAGTATTATAAAAAGCATTTTCCAAAGATCCTATTCCTTAAAAAAGTTGTATTAGTACAATTTGCTAGAAAAACAAACAAAAAAAACACCAAATACACAAAAATAAGTCTGTACATACATGCACATCAATTCAGCAGATACTGGAAATTTAAAATATCACAATATCTTTATTGTCAAATTAGTTCTATGTGGAAAGATAATTTTTCCTTTTTCTCCCCGTCCCCACACCCAATCCCTCTGTTTCTTTCTTCCTTCCTTCAGTTTAAGAGAAGGAAAAAAATATAAACGTGCATAAGGTGTCTTCTATGCCCTTTCCTCTGCCGCTTGTGAGAGATTTACAGAGAGCAGTGGACAAAGCCACCCATGTAAGAGACCGACAGAAAAACGGGACTAACAATTGGACCGGGACTTAACACCCCTCCAGCTGCCAATGGGATAGTGTATTCCTGCCAGGAAAGTCCCCTGAGGCTTCCTGTACTTGTTCTTGTAAAGAGAGGGGATGACAGAGGAAAAGCAAGCAAAGGAGGGATTGGTGTGTGGTTAGGTGTTAACATCGAGTTATGTCACTCATTCTCCCAGTGCAAACACACTGCAACAGTTTCAGGACTTACTGTCACTGTGTTTTCCCCTAAGGAACATTGTCGTGACCTCTGTGAAGTCCTAAGTTCCTCTAAGTTTAGAAGTAGAGTTTGCTGAAGCATTTTGCACTAAAAATACACACTGGCAAAATGGGAAATAAAAATTCTCTTGTAACTATATGTTTGAATGGTATTTTGAGTTCAAAAGAATCAAAGCAAACAATTAAACAGAGATTGAGTTTTGAAATCAACAGTTCTGATAACTGAAGAATTTAGAATGAAAACAGTCATTTCAGCATGTCCAAATTTGCTTTGATCAAAGCAGTGAAATTTGGTTTCATCCTTTCTATTTACAGATTTCTGGAATGATCCAGTTCCTAAAACAATTGATATATAGATTTTCTGTGCCTAAAGGTCAAAATGACTTCAAAAGAAAATCTAGTTTTTTACAATGATTTTGAATAGCGATATTAACTTTCTAACTATTCAATTTCTGTAGGAGAACTTGCTGTGTGAAGGCAATTAATCATATTCTGGACATACAGAAAGAACAGTAGTACCACTTTTAATCAAACTTCAGAGCACTTAAATAGGTCAATGAAGGTAACTTTTGACTTCATCATATATTTAAGTTGTTCCTAAAATAGGTGCTGAAGACCTCTCTTCATACCACCATAAAAGATGCTTAAGTTACATGCATAGCCATCCAAAATGCGGCTTATGATATCTTCAGCTACTTTATTTATAAAGGAAAAAAGTTGTGGATACAGATGGGAAAAACAGTTGCATGGTTTCAGTGACATGGAGGCTGAAGCTGTGACCCAAGGAGCTGCTGTTTAAGTGGAATGAACACATCTAGTGGCACTGGAGTGTTTCACAAGAGAAAGTTTAGAGACAAGTTCCATCTTGTGCTTGGGAAAAACAAGACAATCCATTGGTAAGTACCAGCTCCAACAAAAAATAGTTTGTCAGAAGTCTCCTGTAAACAGAATATCATGGTCATCTGAGCAACCTATGATGCCTTAAAAATTAGATAGCAAGATCCCTAGGTAGCATCTGTCTTCAAAATCTTCTATCTCTGCTTCTGAGCATGTGAAAATGCAAGTAGTATGTTAGAAACTGAACATTTCTTACTACCAGCAAATCCTTACATTTATCATGCTACTTGATCTTCTTAGGCTGACTGTAGAGAACAGAATAAGCACTATGACTCACAGAAATACATTTTTAACTGTGCTCACTATATATATTTTGAGAAATAGCCATATTATATGTAATGCTCAAAAAGAAATTTTGAAATACTGGTATAAACATTCAGAAGCACCAATACAGGAAAAAGAAAATCTTAGTACTATATTTCTTCAGTTTCATTTTTATATACTTTTAATTGAAAATAAGAGGCCAATTCAACTTCTCTACATAGGCAGACTTAAGAACACAAGTATGAATGACTGTATGACTGCATTGTATGAATTCAAAATATGTCTTAAAATAATTACTTTTGCAAGTTTTTTTAAAGGAGAAGTCCATTTGGTCAGCTTTCCCCTGATTTTCTTTCGTTGGAGAGAAATACATTCCACCATTTCATGTTCTAACAAAAGAAACAACAGCTGAAGTGTGGCACAGTCACTACATTTTTTCAGCCACTGAGAATTCAAAAAAACACAACAAAAATGATAATAAAATGTCTGAGAATCCACATCCCAAAGGAACTCTGAGGTCAAGCAAGCACTATGAAATGTGGAGGTGGCCACGCAGCTAAAGGGGGCACGGCAGGCTGCCCAGCACTGAATAGCGTGGATGAGAGATACTACATCATTAAGCCCGGGGGCAGAGATGTCTTCTTGCAGCAGATGCATTCAAGAGTGTAGAGGTAGCCAAAGAGTCTTCAGTCATGTTTTTTCCCACAGAACAAGGATTTTTTACTTTTCTGTGAATGAGCACAATGGCTGTTTTGGCATCTCTAATGGCCCAATATCAAACATCAGCTCCTTATATAAGATCCTGGAAGAAATTACAGTAACCTGAGGAAGGCAGATCCTGTGTATAATAAGAGAAGTCCTTATTTCAGCAAGTATTTTTTCAAAAAGTAGAGCAAAAGTTTCCTGGAATCATAAAATACTATAATGATAATTTTTGAAGTATCTGCGCTTATTTTTTTTCTAGTATCATATTTTGCCAAATTGAAAAAAAATGATCTCCGTTTTGCAGTTCTCTTTCTTCATATCTTGTCTTTTTTAAAGAGCTCATGAACATGATGAGATACTCCAGGGAATGAATTATGGTTATGAACTAATAATGAAATGTCTGGGAGGTTGCTGGCATTCTGTCTTCTTCTTTCTATCTAATAATCACCAGCATATGCCACTAGAATACCAAAATGCACACACACCCTGTTGTGCTATTCTGCTTGAACATTAAAAGTAATGTAAATGTACAACAAAATGAAAACAAAAGACGATAAACTGTCAACCACCCTCTACCCTCCCCAAACCTCAGGATATGCAAGTTTCCAAAGCATTAAAAAAACCCAACAAAAAATTATTCCTATTCTTCAGAATAATGCCCTCCCTTGTGACTCTAAAATGAGCGACGTGGCAAATATTCCTGTCAATTGCAGAGTCTCTAGTGATGTGTCTTAGAGAAGTGTTACCAGAGTGCAGGACTGTAGAAAGGAACTTTATTTCATTGATATCCTGTGCAGGAGGGCAGAAAACTCCTTCAATGTTTTAAAGGCAGTTTGGGCCATAACACCCAATAATATATTTCCCAAATATTAGTTAGCGTTTATCATTGCTATGTGCATTTTACCTTTG
Organism: Calidris pugnax; assembly: GCF_001431845.1. NCBI lineage: Eukaryota > Metazoa > Chordata > Aves > Charadriiformes > Scolopacidae > Calidris > Calidris pugnax. The sequence continues at coordinate 7,798,832 of NW_015094510.1, read as the reverse complement.
CATTTCAACATGCAAAGAGACAGGCACATATGCAAATCTGTTTTCTTACAGATTGCAGAGAAATGGCTGCAATCATGTATTAGTTTTATTTCTTGAAAATTTAAAAATACATCAGAGCAAAAAAATGTTACTAGTATTATTAATGTTTTTCAGGATTCAGGAATTGGTTCAGAGCTGGACCCAAAGGCTGAGTAAGCAAAACTGTCTTCAGTTTTGAGTAGTAAGTTTTAATGAAATCACTTACTCTTAAAAATAAAGGAAAGCAATCACTGAGAGAAAGCTGTTCAAAAATCACCTAAAGGACTTAGATAAATTCCTTATATCAGCTTTTAAGACATCCATGTCCTTTCTCCTCAATTAACTTCACTTGGGTCAGACATTCAGGTGTTATTTGTTTTCTTTTTTGACTATGGAATATTTTTTAAATAACTTATCCGAGTAATGTAAAGTTAAGCGTTTTTTCTACAAACGTTTCTACAGTCCCTTACAGTCTACAGTTTCTTACAATCTTCTGTTTTGATTTGGATGATTTCCATTTACTGTGAAAGCTAAGCATTGGATGATCCACTTTTATTTGGGACTTTGTGTCTATTATCAGTATTTTCACATCATTCACGTCCTCATTTAACATTGTTATTCAATGTTATTGAAAGGGCTGCATGAAGATTAAGATCTTTCCAACCGTAGTAGTTTGACAAATGTTCCATTGCCAAATTATCTTTCTCATAATTAATGACTTTGTGACCATAGTTGAAATAGTTTATCCAGACCTCTTTTCTCTTATAAGTAAATAATAGGATTAATCTCTGCTAACGTTAGACTTCTCAAAGTTAAATGACTGATCTATGTATGTCTAGACTCCTTCAAAGTCAGTGAAAGTAGGCACCTTCAGGAAGTGACTCATCCTATTTTGTCAAATATACCTATTTTAGGATGGTATAAGTGGCCCTTTAAAGGTGTTTATTCCTCTTTGCTTACTGGGAGGGGTTTAAAAATATATGAGTGAATCTCACTCCAGAATAATTCAACATATAAGATGATGCTCCTGACCATATGTGTGAAAATGAAAACTGAGCCACAGTTTGTGTAAGATAAATATCACACTGGCTTAATAGCATTAGGAAAAACAATAGCATATGTGACAGAATAATAAATAATATATGCTTCGTATAAATAATTCTATATTTGTGTTGACAGTGTTAGCAACTTGTACTTTTCCAAAATTGTCTACTTCTTTTTTAGTACTAATGAATTGGAAGATTTTGATTCAGAACCATTGCATGACCTGTGAACAAACGTCTTAAAAAGCTGCATACACATATCCACACACATATATGTACACACACATGTGGTTTTCTTAATTAAGACATGTTGGAAAGACTAATTCTTAGCCTGTTTTATACCCAGAACATTGAAAGTAAATGCTTTCAAACAGAAAACATTACTTTTAGATGATGATAAAAGGAATTTTCTAATGAATTATGGAAGGAAGACAGTATGCAGTGCAAATATAGCAAGGAAAACATCCTTGCACATAAATCATGTAGAAATAGTAGATAATATGGCAAAGCAGTAATAGTTTCACCTTTAAGACACCAAAGGATATGCTGGACATATGCTGATTTCAGGGAATTGTATAATTGGAATTGTGCGGAAGATTTCAAACAGCAGCAGGGTCTGGCTTGTCTGATATCTGACAAGAAGATTAGTGGAAGCACCTATCAAGAAGCAAAATCTCTATCAGATGCTAAAAAGGCAGGTTGCACTGAAGAAAATCTGACCATCAACAAACAAGTAAAGAAAAAATAAGTTCTCTAACTGGAATAGTTGGACAAATGTGTATTGAAGAGTTGTCAAACATAATATTAGAGAAAATAAATTAATGTATTTTTAGCTACAGTAGGAAATAGTAGTCCTGGTTTTGGTTTTAATGTCAGCTTATAATGCAGTTTAGGACTTAATGCTATTTTGACATCATAAAGCAAAAAGTTGAAATGTATGATACTTGCAAATAAGCACACTTCAGTTACTGTGGAATTGACAACCAAATGAGTTATTGCCTATCTAAATCCCTGAAGTGAGTATGACTGTAGAAAATTTACAAGAGTTATTTTAAGAATTAAGGACTGTCTCACTGTAGGAGACAGCAAGTGACTCATTGGGCATTAACAGGGAGAGGAAATTTTAATGAAAAATGAACATATGTGAAATTAAGATTATATAAATAGCTGTATGCATGAGTGTGTGCGTATGTACGTACATTTGAATTTACACAAATTTTAAACCAATTATAAATATTTTACTCATAGATGCAAAAAAAAAAATCAAACCCCAAACACTGTGCACTAAGAAGAATACATAAAATTTAATTCTTAAAAGTACAAACCCAAGTTTCTTACAGAAAAGTCCTACTCTGTTCATGAAACAGCCAAGCATGACCAGATGGTTAGAAGATAACAACCTCTAGGAGAGCTTATGAAAGTAGAGTTAGGGGCACATACTTACCTCCTCATTTTAAACATCCTTCCTACTACTAACAACACAAGAAGGTCCTTCCTTCACCCCCTTTCTCCTTCTCTCCCCCTCCTGCCTCCCCCAGTAGAAAATTTATTGTGGAGATACAAATATCTTTCCATAGTTCTAAGTATCTAAAGCGCATATATAATTACTGGAAAACTAATAGGTATCTATTGCTTTCTTGGGAGCAATATTGAACCTGTATAAGTTAGTGCTTCTAGGAATGCTATCAAACTGGGATACCAGCAGGAAAAGATGCTCATCTCTGCTTTAGTGTCATGATGAGTATATTCCATAATTTTAAAAGGATATTGCTAAATTGCCTGTTGGCTACAAACCTTGATCTAAGCATTTTAATATTCTGAGAGAAATAATTGCTTCCTAGTATCTTGCTTAAATAATTTTTAACAGGGAGTCTTCCAGGGTTTTGTTGAAAAGAACCTGAAAAACAGTAACTCAAGTGGACATATAGCAAGTTTCTTATGTGCTTTTCTTAGGACTGGGAACGTAAGACAGGCAGATGAATGAAATCTGTCTGTCAGATACATGGCATATATGAGACATACCAAGATTTGAAAGGTTCTACATATTCAAAGGCTTGTCATTAAAACCATTAACCTTGGAGAAATGTGACTAAGGAAACAAAGGTTACGAGAGGACTGCAGTAGGTTTGTGAATTTCTCTGTTGGTCAGTAGCACGGCTGGGTGATTGTCTTTGTGTTGAGTCTAGTTTGACCTGGGCTTGCTGTGGAAACAGATTATATTATTTTTTTCCATGTCTGTTCTTATGATGTTCCTATCTGGGTGGATTTTGTATCAATTTAAAAAAACCACATTTTATTAGTCAAGATATGAGTGCTCTATTGATAACCAGCTTTCTACAGTTATATTTAATAATCAGTCAACACCACTTAGGGAATGAGACTGAATAAATGAAGATTCTGTGTGCTATAGAATATTACCTTCTTAGAACGGTTGCTCTCAATTTCACATCAAATTTTGTGGAAGTGAAAACAAGTCACATTCAGTATGAGAGTGGCATTCTGAATTTTCTTTCACCCTTTGGGAGAGAAGTTTTAGTTAAGTCCACAGTTTTGTCTTTTATATAGGGATATTTCACAAAAATTTAGGGAGTTCTGTTGGGTTTAAAACAGCATTTTTGGTATATATATTAAAATTAAATTAATTTTGTGTATATATTAAAATGCTGCTGTAATAAAAACCCTTCCTAAAATGTTTGACTGGTATATTTTTATCCTCAGTATATCAGAGAACACTTTTTTCTAAGAAACAAAATACTTTAAAATAAATGAGTGAGAATGAAAATAGTGCCATCTGCTTGCTCAGCTTGAAACACATTAGTACTTAGCCTAGCCAGTAGTGTAGTCATGATTTTACAGTGGCTAATTTATTTTCTATTTGCAATAAATTTGTAGGAAAAGCTTTCATGGTATCTCATGAATGAGTTACAATTACTGAAGGCAAATTCAGTGAGAAAGTTTGAAATAGATTCTGGATGGAAAACGGATTTACAGCAGCAAAAAAAATGCAGAACTCTGGCTAAGCTTTGTGCCAAACTGCTAATAGTTACTAATGCATACTTTTATTTTGTATATAGAATTTCTTAAATTCTATATACAGCATGGCTGTTAATTTAAGATTATTTTCCCAACCTGTTTTAACTCCTCACATGTGAAGGAACAACTAACAAAGACTACCAAAACAATGCTTTTGGGGGTTTTGTGTTGAGGTGGTGCTTCAAGACTGGTAGTAGACAACCCATTGTTGGATTCCATCTGTTGCAGCTGGACCTCTACAGGATGTAATCTCTGGCTATGACAGGGATTGTTTTTCAAACTGTCATAGAGCCCTGAAGATGTTATGTTGTCTTGCTTTTTAACAAGAGACCAGCTACAGAACTCTTGTCGTCAGACCTCACCATTACACTGCAACAGAGGACCAAATCAAGGTAAAAAGCCTCTTTGTGGTAGCTGGAAATCAGACACACAATAACAAGTGTACATTCTACCCAGAAGTACTCACAGTCTGGCCTTTCACAAGGTTGAATAGGTGCATAAGCCAGGTGGAGTGAGTTGGAGAGAGGGAGAGACAAAAGCTGAAAGGAAACAGGAAAGTTTTTAGCACATTTCTGTGTAGATGTTGCCAACAGGGATGGTTTATAGCATGTCAGGAATCCTAGCTCTTAGACTAGATCTCATGCCTGTCTTTACGGGTGATATGAGAGGCAGTATAAGAGCATTTAAGAGGAATTCGGGTTGGTGAGTGGTGAAGAGCACTTGCTCTGTGAAAAGTTTGGAAAAACCAAGCAGAGTTTCACTTTACAGAAATCGTACTGCTAAAAGAAGAATGACGCAGAGACTAGAAAGAAGGCAGCCATGCTTCTGAAATTGCAATTGTTAAGTAACAAAACCAGAAAAAAATGGAATGTCTTAAAGCAGCATTTCAGCATGGTTAAGGTAAGTTTACTGCTAAGACGGTAGAGAAATAGCCTAATGAATTGTAGTATTTAGGACTGATGGAAAAGGTTGAACCTTAAAGAAGGCTGAAGCAACTCTCTAGGGCATGCATCTATCAAAGAGAACCTGCATGTGACCCTTGTATCACAGCTTTGTACAGACATAAGTGACAGGACCCTTCACTGTGGCCGGAGCATTGAGGTAGATCTGATTATGTCTTTTCATCTAAGAATGTACCCTGTGCAGCAAAAGAGCTCCTAAACTGACATGTTAATTTTGGTTAGGACACAGATTAGAACAGTCACATTCTGACTGAGGAGATTTTCTGGGTAGACAGAATAAAAGTAAAGGACACTGAAACCAAAGTTCACCACGTGTGCACTCTGTCCTTTTCTTCAGTCTTACATCAGCAGCTTTCAGTGCTTCCTGGCTGCCATAAACTCTCTCGTTTGTGTGACACCTGTTCTGTGACATTCATGCTATTGTAATACTGTTCATGTCTGTGGGTCACACCAAGAACTCATTTTTATTTGTATTAATACATGGTCATCTCCCAAAGGATCATATTTGTTTAGAAATTTGTTTTGTTTTGTTTTTCCTGCTTATTCTTCAAACCAGTTGAAATATGCATTATAGCTGTATGATTAGATATGTTTTTTGCAAATGAAGAAGTATGGAAAACATGACATACCAATAGTCTGATAACAAGGAAAATTATCAAATTCTCACTGGTTGTTCAAAATTCTGATTACTCAAAGAGGGATTCTTGCTCTCAGAAGCTCAAAAGCTCTATGGGTTGGAAATACTTGTTATGTGGTGCTACTTCTATTATGGAAAACATAAATCCAACCTACTCAGATAACTAAGAAAGGTTTATGGTTGTTTAGTATCAAAAGTCATAACCAATTGTGTAATTTCACCCCCACAATTAAGAGTTAGAGTCACTAAAATCCATTCCTGACTTAGATACCAATTTGCTGGAAAAAGCTGGGGAATAATCGAGAGGGTCAAATTTTCAGGTGGCCTGCAGTCCTTGGCACCTTCTCTCTTGGCTGTCTAAACTCAAAAGCATTCCATTTTTTTTAATCATTCCTCCTTTATTTTTAAAGTTTAACTTTCCCCTGCCCCCAGCTGTGACATCTTGTAGGAAATGTTTCCACACTTCATTATGGTTCTTCATCAACTGGATGACTGTTGCCTAGAGATGATGGAAGACATTTTCTGATCTGAATTAGACACTTTTCTAAAATTTAATTTTCTAGCATTGCACAGTACATTTTGGACTGAAAAGTTCACAGTAAAATGCTGGGATTATTTTTACACCACTATTCCTAATAAGTCAGAGGTGAAAAAACTGTCAGAATAAAAGTGAGTCTTTTGCATACAGATGGAAGTAATATTAAAGAGTTTTTGTGAGTTAAATAGATTTCTGCTTTCCTTTTGTGTATTCTTTTCTATCACGTACAGAGACAACAGTTTCTTAACCTAATGTTAATTTTGGATGTAACAGAAATACAGTTTTTGCTTGTATGTTTTCATGACTATTTTCCACTGAATTTAGAAGACGACTTTTCCACTTGATGTATGGGGTGATCCTATTTCAATGTTCTTACTCATATAGCTGATAGATATTTTAGGATAAGGCCATGCAGCATTTCAAGGTTTTGATGTCACATCATTTCAACTGAGACAGGCAGATCATTGAAAAGACAAACTCCTTACTATCTTGTATTCTGTTGTAACTGATACTGGTTTTAAAAGACATTGTTAACCTACTGGGATGAAAACAAGAAGGCTTACTGTAATGTTTATTAGTCTTTAAAGCTTGTAACTTTAAAGAAACATGCTACTACTCTGATAAAAGCTGCATTAAAATACAGGTTTTTCCATTGCTTTTCTGCCCTCCAGTAAGAAGCAGGTTGAATTTTACTGTGCTACAACATGCATTAACTTTCTACTCATCGATCAAAAGCAGAACATTTCTGTTTTACAACCTTAGCTATATTTTCATACTTTTCCGATAGCTTTCTTGTAAAACACTCATTATAAACTCTGACCTATAAAATAATATTACTTTTCTTCATACTCTTGTAATGTTTTTTCAGATTATTTTATTTTCAAATTTTATATGCAGTTTGAAAGAAAAAAGCTATTCCTATAAATGTGCCTAGAAAAAAAGATGTTAAAAAGGTATTTCTACTTTGCATGCACATGAAACAATGCCAGGATTTGCCCTGAGGGATAACACAGACAATTTGCATACATACCTACATACGTGCACAAATATACCTCATTGGGGTAATTTTTTCAGAAAAGTATAACATTAAATTCAGTTTATGTTCAACTGTGATTGAAAACAATTGCAGAGAACAAACTGCGTGGAAGTGTTTGGTGCTTTTAATAGAAGTCAGTCTTTAATAACTCAGTAGGCTACATGTGTTACCAATTCTACATCTGCAATACAATGCTTTCCTTGCTCTTTATATAAACTCACACCTTAATTAGTAGTTGTGCCCATTTTAAGAATGTTAGGTCATAGTAACAGGGCCCTGAACAACCTAATCTAAGTCTCTGTTTTCAGCGAGGACCAAAAAGGTCTCCAGAGGTCACTTCCAACCCAAAATTTCCTATGATTCTATACTGCCCTTTAATGAAGTTCAAGCAACAGAAATGTAGCAATACAGTACATTTCTGTACTAGAAACGATTTTCAAATGACTCTGAAAGTCTTCTGTAAGGACACAGCCCACAACTGACAAAAGAACCATATCTTCACATACAGCTATTTCTTCAAACTAAAACCTGCACAAAGTTTGGCTGAAAAATATTTGGAAAACTCCCCTCTCTCCCCCCTCGCCTCCTGCCTTGACTATCTCTCACTAGCTAGCATTTACATTTGCATTGAACTTTCTGTGTGATGAAGTATATTTACCAATGAAAAGTCTCTGTCTCAATATGAAATACGTATTTCTTTAAGATACTCAGAGATGGAGATTACCACATTGTTGTTTTTACTATAACAGTCTATTTTAATTCTGTCGAAGAGGACACAGGCTTTTTGATTATTATCCAAACTGAACTCAAACTCTTTTTCACCTCTTTTTTTTATCCCACCGTTGGACCAATTTAAAAAAAAATTCTAAAATGCTTACGGATATGAAACTTTACCAGTCAATTATAGTGGATGAAAATTGGCTTCTGAAGTTTTCAGTCTGCCAATTTATCATTAATTCAAACAGTATAAATCTGTTTAATTTATCTGAAAGCTATCCCATGATCCAGTAAAGCACCCAGGGTTAAAGCCAGTAAGAATCAGGCATCTAAAGGATAATTTAGACAAAACTGAGTTAGCAAGCCTTGTAATCTAAAATGAATGAATAAATAAATAAATAAAACCCCTTCCTTTGGACTGGTGGTTTGACATTAACAGTCTCTAGGAGCTCTGGGTTCTTAAGGAAACACAGAGAAGTGTTCAAGATTTATCTTGACAGATACCCCAGTCTAAGTATCTCCCAAGCTCTCTTCCATCTGTGACTGACCTGCACTGAGGAACTATGGATTCTTCTGTGTACGTCCCCATACCTAACTGGACAATGCAACTGGTAGCACTGGGTATGCTGGGTGAGTGCTTGCCTAAGGAGAGACAGAATGTGTTTAATTTTCCTTAAAGATTTCAATGACCAACACATATTTATAATAGTGCAGTCCTGCTGTTAAGTACCCCGTGTAGCTCTGTTCTTTCTCATATATCTGTCTTGCATTTCCAGGCCCTACTCCCAGGACTGCTTCGGTATTTGGCCACTGAAAAGTCAAATTTAAAATCTACAAGTATATACTCAAACAATTCTTGGAAGCCAAGTTTCTCCTCTCAGCCAGTACCCTAATCACTGGAAGGTATAAACTCAGACTATTCCTCAAAATTATTTTCCTCTGTCCCCTTCTGAAGTTGGAACTTCTACAAATAAGTTGATATATCTGTTTCCAGTTATGGAAGCTCTCCATCACTAGCTATTTCCCTTATTACATTTTGTAGAAATGAATGGTAATGGTTTACACATACTTGCCTATGGAAAAGACACCATGGCCATTTCTGTGCTATTAGATCACAAAATTCTAGTCATGCAGTTTGCAGTCATGCCGTTGGAGAATGATTACCTTCAATAAATGTAAGAACATGATATGACTTTTTGCTATTATAGAAGATTCTATCTATTTCTATCTATCTACCTATTTCTATTTCTTGCCTCTTATCCTTCCTAAGATAGAAAATTAAAATTAAATTCTGCTGGGTACTTTACGAAGATTCTAAAATGCAGCTAACAGGCTACATTCAATCTTTTGCTGTGTGGAAGATACAGAGTGGTCTAAGGGAAAAGATAGAAAAAGGCTGCAGAGCCTAGTGAGTTGCATGAATTCACACATGAAGTATTGTGAGCCCCTCAGTATCAATGAGGAGTGATACCCTTCCAGGACACCTATTTTGGGAAAAAGAACATAATTAACTCCCAGTAGACTGATCCTTGCGGTCAACCAGAGAAAACATTCAGGGTGCTCTCTGATAGACATCACAGAATACAGAGAATATTTCAGGCAGCACTGATTCACTTGAGAGTTTTACCCAAACTTTAGTCTAGTTGTGTTTGATGAAGAACGCAAGATGCATATTTCCTGGCTTCCCCCATGTCCTGTTCCGGTTACAAGTGTTTTGACATACTGATGTTTTGCAGAAGGGCTGTGCCAGAAGGCTGGGAGGAATATCTGTCACAGTTACTGTTTCCCACCAACATGTCCTCAGGTGGCCTTTAATACAATTATTGTCTACCCTTCTACACAGTGGTGTGACACTGAAAGGTCATTTCTTTTAGGGCATTTCTTTACATCATTACTTACAAAATATATAGGACTTGAGAGAGTAACATTTAAAAATTAATCACATACATTATTTTTAGCTGAATGACCCGAGGTGCACTAATCACAACACCATATCCATTTGCATTGGAGTTCTAGTACCATTTTGATGGATTTCTCAATGCAGATGGCTGCATTTTGCAGCCAATGCTATTAGACCCATTTGAGAAAGATGTATATATTGCCAGTATATCTTTAGAGTACAGATAAATAATAAAATATTTCTATAAGAACACAACCAAGTCATTTTGGGTACCATCGTAAATATTTTTGTAAGCAAACTATACAGCTTTGGAATTAATAACCCCTTCTCTTCAGAAGTAACAAACTCTCTTTTCAGATTAAATTACACAGCTCACATACAGCACAGTTTAATGACTGATAAATGTAAGCTTCTATATACAGCTAGATTATTTTCTGCCAAGGTTTCTTCTTTTCAAGATTTCATAGCAAACCACAAATCCAAATACAAATCCAGGCTATTAATTATTACCTCTGATTCCCGCAGCGCCGATTAATGTCAAATCACTCACCACTCAATAAAATCAGGGATTACGAGAGAAGTCCTTGGCATTAGTAAGAGCTCAGCAGCCATTATTTGCTTCTATACCCCAAAGTAATCTTGATTAGTGCTTAGGGAGCAATGTGCTGTTGCTCTCAGACTAACATTGTTGTAGTTTTAAAAAGAAAATTAACATGACTGGCTGTTACCTCATATGAAGATATTCAAAGGGTGTATTTTTTGCTTCTGATATTAGTTAAAACTATTATGTTTGTTCATGAAATCAACTTGAAATGTAAGATGCACAGGCATGATACAAAATCCTTTAATCCTTTGCTTATGAGAGAACATAAAAATAAAAAGTGTGCCATATATGATTTCAGCAATTTATTGCAGATTGAGACATGATATATGACAAGGAAAGAGTAAATTCAAGAACCAGAACATCAGCTAGAGAAAACTGGGGGCATAAGTCTGATAACAGCTGTGAAGTTGTACAGTTATTTAAAGATCAGCTTGAAACCAGTGAGGAAGAAACACTGAAGGAGAAGACCCACAAAAGGAAATTTTGCTATATGGGAACTGTAAACAGTAAACTGAGACTCCTTCTGTTTTTAAATGCACAGTACACAGAATGTGTCCTTCCCTTCATATCTGTTTATCTATCACATTTGTTACAGCAAATTAAATGATTAAACTTTCAGATATTGACAGCAGAGCAACTGAGCTGAAACAGTTTCTTTAAAATTAAAGACAATTCCTATATGTGTGTTTTGCCTTACTGGCACAGGGAAGATTTGCCCAGAGAAGTTGTGGGTGCCCCATCCCTGGAAGTGTTCAAGGCGAGGCTGGATGGGGCTTTGAGTAACTTGGTCTAGTGGGAGGCGTCCCTGCCCATGGCAGGGGGATTGGAACTTGATGATCTTTAAGGTCCCTTCCAACTTGAACTATTCTGTGATTCTATGAAGATAGAAAGAGAGGGAAGATTAATTTCTTTGTTTAGTTGTGCTGCTGCTAGACCTCATGAGTTTGCTGGAGAAAGTCCAGATTCCCTCCTGGCACTTGTATACCCATTTCTTTTACTGAGATTGGATGGTTTCCAGATTCAGTTCCTAACTGCTGAAAGAATTTCAGCATGTGACAGAGATGGTAAGTGCTTGGGTCTTAGGAAAGCAGCACGCGTTTGTAGGTTGCGAGCATGGATATAGCCTAGATCAGATTCACAGCCCTTGATAAACACGTAGCAGTTTTTGAAGTCTCTGGAACAGATTTTCTATCCTCAGGACACAACCAGTGTGATTTCCTGAAGCGTGCCAGATACCATACACTTAAAGTAATGTACACTTGAATGTACACTTAAAGTTGTGCAATTTCTGGAGAAAACCATAACACCTAGCCTAACCTGTCTCCTGGACACCTGTCCAGTAGAAGATACCTAGTAGTAGCTTCTCTCCAGCAATTAACTCCTCTGTTTGATGTGACAAGGAACGTATGGGCCTCCTAATCAGGGCTAGCCTGTGGTTTGTCTCCTTAGGAAGCCCATTAGAATTGCTCTGATTACTGCTCTCACTGGCCCATCTCTGCTATCCCTGTCTACAGATTGTACTAGTGCAATGTGATTAAGTAATGGTCCTCTCATGCTGCTTGCTTGCAAATTGGCTTCCAAGTCAGCTCTCCATTAGACTTTTGACCCCACTTTTCTATTATCTAGCATGTGAGGGTCCTAGCCTGCCAATTAAACAGTCATAAATCAGCAAGATTATGACCAGTGTGTTTCTGCTTATTGAAGTGATGGAAGGATGATAAGGTCTTGTCTGTATTCCTTGACTTGAATCTGTTGTGGTTTGGGCCCAACTGACCTCTGAGACAAACAACATTCTGCTGTTCACCACTAATAAAAAAATATCTCTGATCTGTGCTCCATATATATATTTTTTTTTAATTATACAATTTATAAACTCTATTGTCTCTTCACCAATTGACTTAATTATCTGCAAAATATGTTCTGCCTACTCTTTCTCGCAGTTGGGGTTTCCCATGTATAAACTTGATCAAGTCATAGTGAGTCTGACTCTTTCTTGGTATTTTCAGTTTGCAGTCATTTTGGTTTGCCCTTGGAGAAGCTTTGTGCTAATGTTTAAAGTGAGATATCTTCCATTGTGAGTAATTTCCTTCATCTGAGTTAGCAAAAAATAATTTATAAGAACATTGTTTAATATTCATACACTTGTTAGTCAATGTTTCTAAAGCATAACATAAAGTCTTATTTTCTCCTAATTTTCCTGTGAATTGCCAAAGCTATTTTGCTTGCCAAATTACTTTCATTCTTTCCCAGAAAACTTGTAAGATGATATGGAAGACTATAGTTATCTATACTCTTTATTTTCACTCTAGCTTGTATTGTAGTCAAAACAATTTAATCTACTATCTTGTGGCAAAAATATTCCAAAGAATGTACTTCTATTACTAAATCTCTTATGTAATCTCTGTTTGCATCTCATTGTATGCAGGTTATATCACCTCTACGTTTTGATATCTCAGATAAACGTCATTATTTTAAGCAAAGGAATAATGTAAAGAAGGGTAAAATACATGATACAACACAATATAAAATCCTGTTCTTCCTTTGCTGCACAGACATCTTTTTTTACAAGAATCTATTTTCCTGTAACATCTGTCTTCACTCCAGAAAGGAAAAAAAAGTTTTAGCACTTAAAATTGGATAAATATAGAACAACTGGGATTTTTAATTTCAAAAGGTTATTATCATTATTACCGTCACTTTAAACAAAAAAACCCACACACACTAAAAGGCAGTTATTCAATGTTTGATTAAGGTACTTTTCTTTTAAACTAACTTGCTATAAACAAGTTCAGAGGAAACAAACTGCATACAGTAGTTAAGAAAAAAAAAAAAGGAAAGAAAACAAATGTCAAAGCATAAATCTGTAGGTGCCTGGCCTGAATTTCTAGGAATTTCATGAGGGCTCAGTAGTCATTATACTATTTACTACAATCCTTTAGCAATCTTAAAATGGCACAGTTGAAATGAAAAAGTTCCATCAGGAGAATGAGGAATCTCCTTTGTTCTTGCTTGAGCAAGTAGGTAGGTAGGTTTGTTTTGGACTACTGGAAAGAGAACCAGAGACACGGAAAGATTTTCCATAAGTGAAATTCTCCTTCTTAAATAGAAGATATTCAGCTATCTTCAAGAGCTAGGCCTTTTTCTCTTCTCCCAGAGCAGAATATTGATGTCAGGAATGCTTTGTCTTAACAAATTTTTCCAAAATAAATTTTTCCTTTTTGTTGAAATGCATATTTTGCAAATATACTTGGATTTTAAAGTACATTTTCTTTTCCATTACATCCTCAATGTTTTAATTTAAGAATATTTCAGCCTTTAATGGTCTACTTTATTTTGATTTATATGTTATTTTTATAATTTTAAAGTTATTTTATTACATGGAATTTTACAGCTGATTGCCTCTAGGAGCAGGTTAACTTTTTTATTTTGCTTTGTTATTCAAGTTCACTCATGACAAGCTATTTCAATTTTGTTAAGCAGCAAGTAAAATCATAACTATTATTTACATTAGGTTATAGCTATGCATATTAGTAACAGTTATTCACTTTTCTGTATTTAATCATATGATATACATATACCAATGAGTAGACACAGGTAATATGCAATGAAATACCTATATTTCCAAAACCAAGAAATAAAAGTAATTGCACTAAACTGGTGGAGGAAAACTAGTGGCCTAAATTTGAGAAAGTCAATATTCCATTATGAATCTTTTCAGACAACTTGTCCCTTAGAAATAACCTATTACTGACTACATCACTTTATCTTATTTTGTAGTGTATTTTCTTGGCTTGCATGCAGCAATATGAGTTTGAGATTACCTTTCTTCAAATGTTAATGCAATTTTTATATCATTTTAGGGCACTTTCACTGTCTTGAAGATTTGTTGTAAATGCTTCCAGAAGGTGAAATCTGTTGATCCCTGAAGGCAGATATGCATAATCAAGGTGCTTTCATGGATTTCACTTCGTATTTTTCAGGAGTGGATTTGATGTCTAAAGAAAACATCTTTCTTAATTTGAAATTTCTGGCAAAATAAACACTTGTTTACACATCAGTACATCAGTTTTAATCCATGTATTTGTTAACACAAACATTTTCCACTGAAGCTGATGTGTTCAGCAAATCATTGTGATTACATATTAATTGCAAATAGAGAAGACTAGTGTTGCACAGGTTTTTATAAGCTCAAAAATTTGTTTGTTCCTATTGCCTACTTCAGATTTTTCATTAAATTTCAAATATATCAGGATTTAATGTTGAAGATATCAAAATATTTTCTCCCAGAGACTATGGAACACAAATAAGATGATTTAAGTCAAGATATAGAAAATGTTACTTCTTTAGAGAAAGACAGAGAAATATCTCACAATTAATACTCTGTTGATATATAAACATCCAAACACAGCACAGTGCCAGTCATACATCGCTGAAATTGGTATAAACCATAGCACAGACAAACAGTGTTCAAGACTTTGCAATGACCCTATTAATTAGTAAATGAAAGAAAGATTCCCTCAAAATATTCAATATACCAAATAAGAAAACCAGCCTGACCCACTAATTGATAGGAAAGATAAGGAGGAGGGAGCATTTTCTCCAAATTCTCATATCATTCAGTTGCAGGTAAAGAGAGAAATGAGAACAGTGGTGATTATGCATATATCAATGTATATATACATATCTTCACTGTTCTCATATTTATAATGAAAACAGAACATACATAAAGCAAACAAACAAACTGAAAATACCTTTTCCAAAAGTAAACGGATGATAATTTGTAAATTCATACTGTAGGAGAAACACATACACATTTGTTTATCGTATCTGCTATGCAGCAGCCTTGACCTACTTAAGTAAAGCTCACGTAAGACCAATGAGAGTAAAAATATTTAATAACTATGATGAAGCAATGAGTTTTTAGCATTTACTGCTTGGAAGCTCTTGAAACACGTTTTTTCAACAGAACTTGAGGACAGAAAATCAGTATACTTGCTCCTCCTTGAGTTTTGTGAGGAACAGCTTACATCATGGGTAGAAGGGCTCAGTTCCACCCATGTCAGAAGGTGTTTGAAAGCTGTTCTGGTGCCCTAGTCTCCCCTGGTACAGTGGGGGTTTCTGCATGTCCAGAAGTCTTCATATGCCATGGACCAAATTTGGCTTTCTCCTTCCTACGTTTTTAGTAAGAAAGGTAGTGGAATGAGAAGACAGTCTTTTCAAAGGGGCAGTGGCAGCTCTGTTTCTCTTTCCTGCTGTGGAGATGCAGAAAAGCAGAAGGGAGGGAGATGAGGGAAAACAGTGAGATTTTGTTCAATATATATACGGTGACAAAACTGGTCAGAAATTCCCCTTCTAAAGACTTTTCCAGTGAAGAACAATGATTTACCAGATTTGCAACATGCCTTGGTGTTGTTTTCTTTAACTGACGTTGCCCAAACTCCGCCATATTGTTTGCAAGTGTCTCTACCCATCTCCTCACTGCCCCGCTTGCAAATATGAGCTGCTTACTACCCCTTGCTTCTCAGCACCTTGCTTTCCCCTGTCTATGCTGATGTGGATCTGGACACCAAAAAGCATTGGTCATTTAGTGCCTGGAGAATACCACCAGAGGAACTGGTGTTGACTTGGCTATACAGGGCTCGTACAATATGTGTGTTCTACTTAAATAAAAAGTGCCAGTGGTTTCAAGCACTGTCTCAAGAACTACTCTCCAGGAGTTCCCTGATGCAAGTTTGTCTTATGAAACAAATATTATCCCAGACATTGCCTGAGCCTGATTCAGTGATGACACAGGAGTAACAGGATCTACCTATTTCGGAAGGGAAGACAGTTTGCCAAATAGAGACAAGACACACCGTGGTCTTCATGAGGGACATTTCATTCACTAGTACAAACATACTTTTAAGGCTTACTACTCCAGGACACTCAGGGGACGGATAGTACCTGATTTCTCAGTTATTCTAATATTTCTTCTCTTCTAAATAAACTGTTACCTAATGAAATATAACTGACTGTCCTCATTAATCTCCTTATAAATCACTCTAATGCTAGATATGTACCACACTCACAGGAGGGAGCTGTGACACCTGCAGGCATACTAAATTTGCCTTTATCTCCCTAGCTGAAGTACTGAAAACACATGTATACATTAGGACCTCATACATGCACACTGGCTTGAATCAAGACTTGAGATAGTTTGTTGACTTTGTTGCTGTCAGGACTTGGCTGCTAATCACTTTTCTGATTACAAATGTGAGATGCCTTTAGAATACAAAAGAGTAAAATTGATGTAAAATTATTAAATAGAATTCTTTTCAAATTTCACTTGAAAAGTGCTCAGCATCTAAAGAGATTCCATAGAGCATAATTTAAAATTATACCCTAGCAGCCTGAGTACAGAGCAGTAAATTCAGGAGACCTATCCTTGGCTCTGATGAGAATTCGTTGTAGTGTCACATAGTTCGCTCACCCTGGTTGACTTTCACTATCATGGAAATGAAACAAGGTACTGAAAACAGGGTTTATTATAATAGCATCGCAGGTATTTATGAAAAACAATTTGCTATAAATTTTTCTTTCCCAAGTAAGTTGCAAACGTCTTTACTAGAACTGTTAAAAATTACATTAGTTTGTGCCCTTTAATATTTGCACTTTCTGGTCTGTGCATATTTTCTCTATAACATGCAATAACTAAAAATATTTGGGGGGGGGAATAAATGAAAACTGAAGCTTATACATTTAATCAGTCGCTTGAAAACACATGCTACTGCATGTCAGTTATGTTAAATGACAGACAATAGTTAAAATAACGCTAATACAAACCCACTTTTTCTCAGTTTTCTGCTCCAGACATGGGAGTCTGTAAAATATTGGAGGCAAAATACCCTGGATATAATCCCACTATTTTTTGAGAATTCTCCTCAATTAAATTTTATCAGTCACAGAAAGACTGCTGCAGGTACCATAAATAACTACTTGTGATAAACTTCAGATTATTAGTATTTCCACTGTTTCTTTTCTAATTTTTAATCCTAGTGTCTGAGCTGATATTTTTCACTCTCGTAACCCTAGAAAAATCACATTCTGTGTTCGACTTTACAGCTTTAGAGTGATTAAACAGTCTTTCAGTGGTCTGCATTACTATAACTGGGGGATAAAATTTTGATTCTCTTTCACCCTCACTCTGTTTGTCTCATGGAGTGAGTTAGCTCTGAACACAAATGTCTGCAACACACAGGGAGACTCCAGGCTGAAGGGACAAACTCTGGCATGAAGTAAGCAAGGTCAGCCTCAAGTTTGCCCTGTGGAATTAAATTGCATAGACTTGTTTTGGGATCAGGCTTCTATCTGCGCAGCTGGCCAGCTCAGAGGGACTAGTATCATCAGTCAGTAGCAGAAGGCAGAAGGTTGGCACGTGTTTCTCTGCAGTATCTGGATGTTCCCTGTGAATACTTTGGCTGGGGATCTGTCACATTTCCTGCTCCTTCTCTCTAACCTCTAACACCGAACATACATCTCCGTAAGTAACCTGTCTGGACAGATCATTTGTTGACTGCCTTACTCAAGGCTGGATTTTTTTCCCCTTTTCAGTCATTCAGAAACAGATAATTTTGACTTGAATTGACCTAAGGTACAGTTGCTGCTACTTGATTTCTCTCTTTTTAACTCAAAATTAGACAAAATTTAACAGGTGTGAATATGTAACAAAAAGTACGGAAAATATCTGTTGGCTTGAATATCGTAACAATTGTGAGGATCTAGAAAGAACAGAAGGTAAACCTCTGAAGTGAGAGAAATCAGTGTCTTTAAAAGCTGTAATTGTCTACTATATATTCTTATATGATGACATTTTTTTCAAGATACTTCATTATTGTTTTATGTTAATCAATAAATAAGTCCCCAGACTTTCAAGATAAGCCTCCAAAGCTACTCTTATTCATCCACATGCTTCATGCTTGGAATGTGCAGAGTGTCAGTGAAACTTAAAAGCAAGAGAAAGTATTTTGGGAGGAATGTCATTTCTCTGTAGTATATCACTGTTTATACCTTTTTAAACTTACGACTGAGAAACTTTAGAAGAAAAAAAGATTTTATCTGCAAATTTAGTTGTAGTTCCTAAGGCTTTTCAAAATCTGCTTTTTAACATCCATGGATTACTTTTCTTCAACCACCTTCTCAGACATAGAATTGTTATTGTAATCTTATCTTTCATTTAATCATATGATTTTGGATCTTAATTCCTTCCATCCTTACTTTTACTTTTCAATCATCCACATGGCTCATGCAACCACCTGGGACCTAGGAATTTGTAAGGACTGGCGAAGATGTTTTCTTTTCATAAGGATGAATGCATGACATGTACCAAATAACTTAAAATGTCTATTTTTTACATTCTCATTACTTCTCTTTCCTTTCACTTCCCAACATTCACCCTTTCCAAGGTATGTTCTGCTGCTGTCTTCAACTATGTTCCATAAAATGTTCACTGGGATCTTAAAAACTCTGGCATGCTCTGTCAGGCCATCTGGATGTTTTTTTTATGTTGTCACATGCAAGCTCTACAAGGGTTAAAGCAGACTATTACTGTATTATAATGAAATGTTTCCTACTATCTAGTTTGAACTTCTCCTGACACAGGTTTGAGCCATTTCAACCATCCTGTCACTTGATACCAGAGAAAAAACATCAGGCCCTCCCTCTCCACTTCCCTCCTCAGGAAGCTGTGGAGAGGAATGAGGTCACCTTTCAGTCTTCTTCTCTACAAACTAAATGATTTAAACGTTGAACAGAACACCAAGCCCTGAGGAACACTGCTGGTGACTGCTTGCCAGCCAGATGTAGGCCCAGTCACTACAACCCTTTTAGCTCTGCTGTTCAACCAGTTCTTCAACCTAACCTGCTCATCCCACATCTGGATGATTTTTCCAAAGGATGCTATGAGGGACAGTATCAAAAACCCTACTAAAATTCAGAACAACTACATCCATCACCTTCCCGTTGTCTAATAGGCAGGCGACCATATTGTAGAACAATATCAAAGTAGTTCAACAGGACTTCAGGACAACAGGACTTCAGGACAACAGGACTACAACAGTAGTTCAACTTTCATGAACCCATGTTGAATGTGCCTGTCGATTGCATTGTCCTTTAAATGCCTTCAACAACACCCAGGATGATCTTCTCCACAACTTTTCCAGGTACTGACATCAGTCTAAGAGGTCTGTCATTGTTGAAAGATGTTGTCTGGAAAGATGATGGAATGACTCGTTTTGGGCGCCATCTCAAAGCATATGGAGGAAAAGAAAGCCATCAGAAGTAGTCAACACGGATTCACCAAGAGGAAGTCATGTCTGCCTAACCTGATAGCCTTCTATGATGGCATGACTGGATGCATAGATGAGGGGAGGGTGGTAGATGCTGTCTACCTTGACTTCAGCAAGGCTTTTGACACAGTCTCCCACAGCATCCTCATAGGTAAGTTTAGGAAGTGTGGATTAGAAGAATGAACAGTGAGGTGGACTGAAAACTGGCTGAAAGACAGAGCTCAGAGAGTTGCTATTAGGGGCACAGAATCTAGTTGAAGGTCTGTAACAAGTGGAGT
The DNA here is from genome assembly GCF_001431845.1 of Calidris pugnax. NCBI lineage: Eukaryota > Metazoa > Chordata > Aves > Charadriiformes > Scolopacidae > Calidris > Calidris pugnax. The sequence goes on along the minus strand of NW_015094510.1, from coordinate 7,778,743 downwards.
CCTCCAGGGGTCAGTACTGGGTCCAGTCCTCTTCAATTATTCATCAAGGACCTGGATGAAGGGATGGAATGTACCCTTAGCAAGTTTGCTGATGATACAAAACTGGGAGGGGTGGCTGACACACCGTAAGGCTGTGCTGGCGTACAGCGAGACCTGGACAAGCTGGAAAGCTGGGCAGAGAGGAACCTGATGTACTTCAATAAAGGCAAGTGTAGGGTGCTGCACCTGGGGAGAAATAACCCCCTGCACCAGTACAGGTTGGGGGCTTGACCTGCTGGAGAGCATGTCTGAGGGAAAAGACCTGGGAGTCCTGGTGGACAACAGGATGACCATGAGCCAGCAATGTGCCCTTGTGGCCAAGAAGGCCAATGGCAGCTTGGGGTGCATCAAGAAGAGTGTGGCCAGCAGGTCGAGAGAGGTCATCCTGCCCCTCTGCTCTGCCCTGCCTTGGTGAGACCCCATCTGGATTACTGTGTCCAGTTCTGGGCTCCCCAGTTCAAGAAGGACAGGGAACGGTTGGAGAGGGTACAGCAAAGGTCCACAAAGATGATTAAGGGCCTGGAGCATCTCTCCTACTAGGAGAGGCTGAGGGATTTAGGTCTTATTAGTCTTGCGAAGACTTAGAGGGGTTTTAATCAATACATATAAATACTTAAAGCGAGGGTGTCAGGAGGACGGGGCTGGTCTTTTTTCAGTGGTGCCCAGTGACAGGACAAGAGGAAATGGGCACAAACTTGAGTACAAGAAGTTCCACCTAAACACAAGGAGGAGCTTCTTTACTTTGAGGGTGGCAGGGCACTGGAATAGGCTACCCAGGGATGTGGTGCAGTCTCCTTTGGAGACATTCAAAACCCGCCTGGACAAGTTCCTGTGCAACCTGCTCTGGGTGGACCTGCTTTGTCAGGGGTGTTGGGCTAGATGATCTGCAGAGGTCCCTTCCAAACCCATGTGATTCTGTGATTCTCTTTTGGAACATAAGTAAAAATATGATGTCACTATTGAGTAAGATGATATGACTAGAGTTCATTTTGTATATTTTATGCTACTTAAATATTATGAACGTCAAGATTATTATTACCTATTTAGTAGCTCATTTGGTTTAGTGACCACATCAGTTTACTTTCTTACATTTTCATATATTATAATTTTATAATAATAGATAGTAATTAACATTGGAAACATCCTAAAATAACAATAAAGTCACTGCAAGATGGCTATGGTTTAATGGACTTGATGTATTCTGGCCTATCTTTATTCTACTATGCATTCATCTGTTTCAGCTGTATTTAAAAACAAAAAACTATAATAATAAAAAAGTCCTCCAAGGTACCAACCAGCTGGCCCAAGCAAGGCTGCAAAGGGAGGTCCTGTGCTATGTGTGGAAAAGTCTTTTTTCAGATTTACATCTGATAGTTTCATCTGCTGTCTCCTGTTTCTTAAAACACAAGACATTGCAAAAAAACCCCAAACCTGTTTCAACTTTTCTGTGACATTTCTAGTTCAATGGATCTTTATTATATTTAAAATTATTTAACTCTTTCCTAACATGACAAAAATTTAGTGATTTTAATCATTACTTATATGGAAACTCTTCTAGTTTCAGTCATCCTGTTGCCTTGTCTGTAACTTTTCCAAGTTTTGTCTCTTCTCTTTTCTTTTCTTTTCTTTTCTTTTCTTTTCTTTTCTTTTCTTTTCTTTTCTTTTCTTTTCTTTTCTTTTCTTTTCTCTTCTCTTCTCTTCTCTTCTCTCTTTTTTTCTTTTTTTTTGAATCGGGGAAACGGAAATAAACACAAATTCATGTTCCAGGAACACTGTGTGTTCTACAGTGCCACAACATTGTTTTCTGATTAGTTCTCCATTCCTTTCCTAATAAATCCTAATACTCAATTTGCTTGTTTGACTGCTTCTGAACATTAAGATGATTACTCTGTTTTCACAGAATAATGTAGTATAACTCTGAGATCTCTTTCCTCTGTAGTACAAGCTAGTTCAGAGTCCTTCAATGTGCATACAAAGTTAGAATTGCTTTTCTCCTTATTTTTCCCCATGAGATTTACTAACAATAATACTATTCAGCCTGTGAATCTAATCACCATAAAATATCATTAAGGCTAATTGAACATTTATATAGATAATCACAGAGCTTATCCTGTTATATTAAAAGGGGAGATAGATAAACTCTCATATTTTTGGACAGAGTTGTTTGTAATAAAGCAGTTAAGTTTTGTAGAACTTCCTCCCCCAGTTAGAAATAAAATCCAAGAATTTCTAATACTTCTGTAAAAAAGGTAAGGAATACTGAAATTTCTGACTCTGAAACACTTCATCAGCTTGTCACACAGCTACTCAGTTTCATTGTCAACCATTTCCTTGAATGACTGGATGGAAAACCAGACAGATTTTGAAGCCATCCTCTAAGGAAATGTTCCATTCAAATGCTATATAGCATCCAGAGGCATAAATGTTTACATTTTGAAAGATTACTATATTTTTTCTGACTCATTTTATTTGCAAAAGCTAAGAAGTGTTTGCTGTAACTTAATTATTCAGCAGGTCTATCTATGAAGCATTTGCTGTTTTCTATAGTGTGCCTTGTATGGCCCATATCAGAGATGGGGCACTGAACAAGAAAATGCTATACACATATTGTAAAAACTCCTCTGTTACAATTATATACCATGGTGAAGTCCATTGCCCTTAATGAAAATGTGAATGGTATGGAAAGCAGACTTTGCAGTATGTTTTGGAGATAATACATACTTTGCCTTAATGTTTTCTCTTTTTTAAGCTGTTTCACAGTTGAGTACCCTTGACTGAAAACATTTAATCCATTGGTGTCATGAAATGGAGTAAAAGTTTCTATTATCTTAAAATATTAAGCCCAATTATTAAGAAACTATATGAGATACTACCTCAAAGTAATTGAACGTATTTTAATTTTAATTGCTATCAGTGATCTAGGCATAAAGCATACGAAATACTGCAACAAATGCCCTCATCTAGAACTTTGAAAGCAATGTATTTCATGAGAAAATGCAGGAGAAGATGCTTATTACCTTTGATGTCACAGGCAAGATGTTCTGATCTTCAAGAATATGATTGAAGACAGAGATAAAAATGAAATACAAGCTATTTATTCGTAGGATAGCAGAGAGCAGAAAAGGAATTTTGTTCCTTTCCGTATATCTGTGTGGTGGGTTGACTCTAGCTGGATGGCAGGTGCCCACCACAGCCACTCCGTCACTCTCCTCAGCTGAACGGGGAGAGAAAATATAATGAAAGTCTTGTGGGTCAAGATAAAGACAGGGAGATCACTCCTCACTTACCATCATGGGCAAAACAGAGTCGACTTGGGGAAAATGAATTTAATTTTTTACCAGTCAGATCAGAGCAGGATAATGAGAAATAAACCCAGATCCTAAAACACCTTCCCCTCACCCCTTCCTTTTTCCCAGGCTCAACTTTACTCCCAAGTTCTCTACCTCCTCCCCCTGAGCAGCAAAAACCTGCTGCAGTGTGGGCTCCTCTCTCCACAGGTCCACAGGTCCTACTAGGAGCCTGCTGCAGTGTGGGCTCTCCACGGGGTCACAGCCTCCTTCGGGCATCCACCTGCTCTGGTGTAGGGTCCTCCATGGGCTGCAGGTGGGTATCAACTCCACAGTTTACCTCCATGGACTGCAAGGGGACAGGCTGCCTTGCCACGGTCTTCACCACAGGCTTCAAGGGAATCTGTGTTCCAGTGCTTAGGACACCTCCTCACCCTCCTTCTTCACTGCCCTTGGTGTCTGCAGAGCTGTTTCTCTCACATATTTTCCCTTCTCTCTTGAGCTACAATTGCCTCATTTTTACTTCCCCCACTCAGAATCATGGAATCGTGGAACTGTCAGAGTTGGAAGGGACGTCTAGAGATCATCTCTTCCAACTCCCCTGTTAAAGCAGAGTTGCCTAGAGCACATTATTGAAGACTGCATCCACGCGGGTCTTGAAGATCTCCAGAGAAGGGGACTCCACAACATCCCTGGGCAGCCTGTTCCAGGGCTCCGTCACCCTCACCGTAAAGAAGTTTTTCCTCATAATTGAATGGAACTTCCTATTTTCCAGCTTGTGCCTGTTGCCCCTCATCCTGTCACTGGGAACCACTGAAAAGAGTCCATCTCCATCCTCCTTCAACCCACCCTTTAGATACTTATAAGCATTAATAAGGTCTCCCCTCTGCCTTCTCCAGGCTAAAGAGTCCCAGCTCTCTCAGCCTTTCTTCCCCTTCTTAAATATGTTATCACAGAGACTCTACCACCATCACTGATGGGCTTGGCTTTGGGCTAGCGGTGGGTCTGCCTTGGAGCCAGCTTGGAGGAAGCTTCTAGCAGCTTCTTGTAGAAGCCATCCCTCTAGCTCAGCACTACAAAAACCTTTCTGTGCAAACCCAATACAATTTGTAACAGTGTAAATACTGGATGACTTCAAAGCATTTGCAATGAAATTCATGGGTTTAAATTGAAGTCACACTAAACATAATAGGCATGTCAAACAACTATACCTGTAAAAAAATTAATCAGATATGCCACATTAGTCAGATATTCTTTTGAATATGGAAACTAATTTTTGTTTATCTTCTCAAGCAAAATGCTCTCTGGATCATTTTTTCAGGGACTGATTTAGACACAGAAATGAAAGCCATGGAACACAAAATGTATTTCCTTGATCTGCCACTCTCTTTCCTTTAAACTCTTGAGGACAAGACTGTGACAGATGGCCTTTAGGCCTTTTTTGGCCATCCTACTTTATTATCTCCAATTAAATGCAGTGAAGTCCAGATCACATCTTCCATCTGGAAAACACTTTCTGGCAGCAGGAATTCTAGTTAAATACAGCAAGAGGCTGTACTGCAGGTTTAGAGACTCTGAGCAGCTTTAGTCTCCTCAATTTGCCCTTAATAACAGGCAAGGTTCAGTACTAGTTTTAATACTAGTCTTAATACTAGTCATAGTTAAATGCATGTATTTCAAAGTAAAATGAAATAAAATAAGTTCATGAAAAACTGACTCTTCCAGGACAACTTGAGGTTTTTATTTAATAAGTTGGATAGTTTTCTAGGTGAATTAAATGAAGTAAACCTCATTGATTTGTATATCAGAAGTGTAATTAGTAGAACGTCACACAGAGGGTGGCAGTCATTTTGGAACTTGGATAATCAGTTTTAGGTGTGCTTATGTAGGGGTGGAATTCAATTCCCAGCTTCTTTTCTGAATGCCATAGAGCATCCAAGACATGCCTGTGGAAGTGGCTGAAACAGCATAGAACCTATGGGACACTCATACTTTCTTGGAGTGACAGCTGAAGACATGGTGGATATGGTAAATCCTCAAAGTATCAATAAGTGTCTGTATTTACACAATCAAATCTTCCTCGTCTCCTTTAAAGTGAATGGACTCTACCCTTAGTCTCCACTACCTGTACTGGTCGGTCTTCATTTACCACAGTTGAGCCTTCAACATCCAGTTCAGATGCACACAATTTATGCAGACATTGTCTCAATCTGAAGCTTTACCTCACTTGATAGTGACAATGGGGAAATTTTTAGCAAAAATTAAGGATACAGGGGTCAGGATAATAGTTTTTAGGCTAATGTGGATCTAGCCCATGTAAAATAATGAAAAGAAAGAGAAATCAATGGGTTTACTTTACACAGAAAGCTATAACGGTACCAAAATTTTCTTGAGAATTGTAGCCTCAACCTTGAAACTTTTGCTAATGGAAACAGGTGTTAAAGTTGGAATACACTGTAAATAACAAGAAAGTTCAGGAATTCTACAGACAGTTGAGAAGAATTGAGGTGCTAGCAAGAGGATGAAGTTAAATAGTGCAAAATAGATGGTTAAGAAATTCAGGAACACCTGGGGAAAAAAAGCAAAAATTTCTGGTATTGGCTGGGAACTCATAATCTGAAAATGCTAAAGGACAAGAAAGACTTAGGTGTATTAGCTGAAGACAGGATGATTCTGAATTACTAACACTGTACGGCAACAGAAATTTAAAGATTCTTGAATGCATTAGGAAATACACTTTCAGTAGAAACAAGAAAGTATTAATGTCATTGTGTTAGACATAGGGAACATGTCTTTAACAAGTCAAAATCTGATTCCCCCAGGCTTAAGAAAAATTAAATCAGACTTCCAGGCTGCAAGAAACCATCATGCAGCCAAAAAAGAAATAGAAAAAAGAAAAAGTTAGGCATAATTAAATGTAAAAAATCAGTAATTATATGAAAACATATATTCTTATAAATATATTACAAGAAAAAATATCATGAAATCGGAAAAAAACTTTTCATTCAAATAGGTAATGACTGTGGAAAGAAATAGGTGTAAAATTTCTATGAGTAAAGTATCGGCTGGTAGATAGAAAAAAGTTTCTAGCCATAAGAGGAATAAAGTTATGGAAACTTCTGATTGGATTACTGAACTGTCCAGTTTCAAGACATTTTTTTCTTTACAGTCTTAGTTTTGAAATCAGAGTCCTTACATACTGAATATCCTCTGGTTTTAGATTCTGTGTACATTTTCTTACTCAGAAGAACAGAAAGGAAAAATATTTATACAAATGTATTGCTTACCACAGGAAATTTTTGGAATTTTTTTTCTTGGCATAATGAGAAAAAAATTCTCGTTGACAAACATGATGGGAAGGATGAGAGTATCAAAGGTGCAAAATGTTTCTGATCTTTCACAAAGGAAAAACTCAGCCCGCTGGACATTTTTCAAATGGAACTGATTTTTAAATGCAGCTGTTTTGTTAAGAAATATAGGTATGAACAAAGTAAATACCCAAACTATCTCTCCCATTTAGTAAACTATTCAAACATCATGCATTTTTCTCCTGACTTACCTGAAGACTGCAGCTAGGGATAAACTGGAAAAAGTATAACAGTTTAAATAAACTCTTTCAGAAATAGGAAAAAAATAATTTAAAAAAATGATGACATCTTTAAGCATGACGTTATTTTACAAGATGAGAAAAAAAGCAGTAGTAAACCTGGTCGTCATTTTATGCATGCATTATAAAACTTGAAACTATTAGGAAGAGCTAGAGGAGATAACTGACCTTTTCTATAGTTTTAAATAGTCATTATACACAGAAAAAGGAATAAGAATTTCAGGATATGCCTGACTATTTCTGTGCTGTAATATTCTATATTCTTTTGATGAATGGAGGAAGAATTTTCTGTCAACTAATGAAGAAAAAGTAAGACCTTCTCCCAAGAGACTGTATTTCCCTATGTCATTGATACAGCACACCCCACATTGTGATTGTAAGGCCTGTGGCATGGGAGTAGCTTCTTGTTATATATTTTTGAAGTGCCAATGATGAACTTTTGTTAAAGATGCTGTGAGATTTTGGCTAGAATAAAAATGAATATTTTAAAAATAGTAGGTATTGAATAAATGTTATTTTTAAAAGCTGAGCCAAGTTTACAGGAAACAGGGTAAATTTAACAGATTTGATTGAGAAGTCATAGTTTATCTGTGGTACAAACCAAAACTATGAGAAGCGTAATACAGGAGTAGCCTAACTTTCTGATGACAGTGTATGGGACACCAGCAACAAGCTCTCACTAAATGAGGTAAACATGTTCTCCATCAGCTGATCCCACTGTATTTCCTTATAGTCCATCAGAACATTAGACTTTTCTTGCTAAAATACCTGACTTCTTCTGAATAATACACCTTCAGTCAGCTTCTCTCAATGGATTTACTTCCCTTTTCCCCGGTCATATCCAACCACAGTGCCTCAAAGCCATTCTGTCAACCTTCTTATTCTTTGCATGTCTCAATGATACCATTTGCGTTGGCTTATATCTCCTTTCAGTGTCATCCAGTCAAACAGCTCTGAAGAGAGCTCTCACTTTCAAATCCCTATTCCTTCAGTAGTCCGGGAATGGCATGGAAATATTTTGCTGTATTTCTGGAAGGCACAAGATTTAGGAAACCTGCATCAATACACTCTGGAATTCCTTCTTTCTAAGGAATACAAAAGTATGATCTATAAGCTGCGCTGCTTCCCAAATTCCCTCATTATTAGATAGGATTTTCAGGGAGAAGAGGGACAGAAAGATGCAGGACGAAGAACCCAGAAAGGAGAGGAGTACAAATGTGTTTCATGTTGAAAGACTGGTGACACATTGCCCTTGTAAACCAACTCCTGGGAATAGCTGCTCTTGCCTTGAAATAAAAACTGATGAACTTTATATGTCCTTCTCAAGCCATGGCAAAACAAAACATTTGAGTTATTTGGACAATTTACAAGTATTCCCAGAATATGTGTTCTCGTGAAAGCAGGAAGTGAATAGATTCAGCCACTATTCCTCTTAGTGGATATAAAAACAGCACAATGAAAGACTTGAAAGGAGTAGCAAGGGAAAAGATATTTTGGTAATGAAAACATAATTACAGTGTTCCTGATAGCACAAGACAGCAAGAAACTAGTCTACATAATAATTTTCTAAAATCAATGAAGATTATATTTCTTGCTGTGTAAACCATTTATTTTACATTCACATTCTGCTTGTAAGATTTTTTTTTTTCTTCAGAATAGGAATAGAAGCACATTCTGTGATCCTGTGACTTAACTTATAGAGGAATATATTCTGCAGTTCTCAGAAAAAGTAATTTAGGCTTCCTTATATCAAATTCAGTCTTAGCTGTCTTATCTGATCTGTTTTTCTTTTTTTTTCCCATGCATATCTCTAAAAAAGGCACACTAAAGATAGTTACATTGGTACAAATAGCTAAAGAAGCCAGGATATCATTAAAGAAAAAAGGTAGGAAATATTGTTGTTTGCCAATCTATCTATCTATCATTTGGGACCTGTAAGGTGGAAAGGATCTTAAAGCTAAGTTTAACCCATCAAAACTTGTGCTTTTCTTGAATACATAAAGTTCTCATAAGCCAATCAGAAAGCTCACTTAGGCTCTGTAGTTGAAGAAGAATGCATGTAGCATAGTCTGCCTAATCCATTTTTACACTCATAAAATTGATGAGACAGGGGATTTCAGTTGTATCTATTAAAATATTGAAGAGCTATACTTTTCTTCTGTGTTATTTATTCTTCAAGTTTGATAAAATGACCTGCTATTACAAATGATTAATAGGTTTTTCCCCTAAGAGCAAATTTCATTCCTGATAACCTGAAAATTAATTTCATCTTCTTGTCAGTCTAATTAGTAATTTGAAACAGAGATCATCCAATTGTTTTGAATGCTTCAGTACAAAACAACAAGGAAAAATTCTGTATATAAATAATTTAGTTATATGAAATTCTAATTGAAAAAATGCGTATCTTCTGTTGGTATGGATCAGGAACAATTAGCAATATAAAAGGAATTGTAACATTATTTTTCATTTTGTTAATAACAATGTTATTAAATGGTAAATTGCAATTCAACAATACATCTACAGGACCACTCAAAAGGAACAGAAATTGAGTCACTAATAAATTTCTGACACTTGTTGCTTATTAAATTAAATTATTATGCATGTAACTATATCGTCATGATTAGCCAAGTGGATAAAATAGAAAATATTCTCTTACGGTTAATATTTTAGAATTAATCTGAGCCACTGATACTCACTTTAATCTTTGTAAGTCACTGGAAAGGTATATCAAACTTTACCTGGCTTCAGGAAGATCAGGAAATTTATAAGCATGTCCAGAACAAAATGGAATTTCTAGAGGTCTTCTGTTGGAGGAACTAAGGATATTTAAAGCTCCCTATGGAAACCGTGATATTCTTTGTTTGCTTGAAGTGTTTCAAATAGGAAGCTTTTTTTAATATAATACTTGATACTGTTTAGATTAAATCATCTTTCAGTCATGAATATTCAAATAATCCTTAGCAGTTACTGTAAATACATTCTTAGTAGTCACTACTAGCCATTATCAAGTTGGGTGACTAACCTGTTATCAAGTGTCATTTTAAGTCACCATGGGTGAGTAACCTGGATGCCTTGCATGAAAATACAAATGTACAAATCATAAATGGGGTGATGCCACCCTTTCTCTTGCTGACAGTAATGTTTTTTATGCCCTGAACTTCCACAGTACCTGTGCAAAGTCAGTCCTACATGATGTCAAAAGCTGAAAGGTGAAAAAGAAAATGTTCATTTTAACAGTCTCAGAAAATACATTTTAATTTCAATTGTACAAAGGCCATAGCAGCTTCCTCTAAGTAATCTTGTTTGCCTACTCAATGTATTGAGGAGCAGCACGAGTGTTTCCTAGATATACTAAAAATACATTAACTAGGAAATGCCATGCAATAAGCTTACAAAATGGGGCCATCAATTTCAGCATTACCGATTTATTTGGGTTGTTAAAATCTTGTAAAAGATATTTATGTATTGCTTGTAATGTCTTTCCAAAACAACAACAAATAAATCCCCTGTAATCAAAAAGAACACATTTTGATATCTCTTTCTTTTTCCCTTCATAAAAAATTTCCTAGAAATACCATAATATCAGTATTGGTAACAATGCGTCCGGTCTTGAAATCCGTTTGGATTTTTTACACAGGGAAACACAGAAAGCGATGCTTTTGCCTGAACAAAGGCTGTGTGACACTTGACAGTTGGGTTCTGCAGCATTTGGCCCAGATTTGATAACTCTATTTGCCATGCAAGAGAACAGATTGCAGTGGCAGGCCAGGAACAAATTTCATACTTGGGAGAGCTCGCTTGCACTCAGAAGATTTGCCCTGTGAGGGATTTTAATCTATATTGAGTCTTCATTAAAGATGGCTCTAAAGTGCTCTGAAAATGTTCAGTGTCTCTGCATACTCACCTTCCTATCTGTGTTTCTTACTCACCTGGCGCTTATCTCCTGACCTGAAAGTCAGCACTGAAGTGATAAAAGCATCATGAGGACTAACTTTAGCATATGAAGCTTTCTATAACTAAACCCTTTCTCCTCTATTATCCTGAGGCGTTTAGGCTGGTGACAGAAGCATATCTACATCAGCAGATGGAAAAGATTCAAATGGCTCAGCCCAGCAAAAAGATCTTTATTCATGATCATTTGTTTGTTGCTTCGACGAGTTTTTTAACTGGAATGGACTACAAAAACAATGAGGCTAACATAATTTGAGACAGGAAAATAAATGTAAGAACTGGCACTACATATTGAATCCTGATAAGGCATACTTCATCCAAAACTAAATAGTTACAGAAATGGTGAAAGAATTAAACTTAAAGGGGGAAAGAAATTGAAAGAACTGTCTCTGACTGAAGCTTTCAGCCCTTCAAGAAGAGGATTATTATTGTCAAAGTACCTGTGGACATGAATAACTCAGTTATCCTTCTGTGAACTGATTTGGAACATTATATACCTTCTTCCTTGCTTTTCCCTTTCAGCTTGGCATTGGATTGTAAATTAGCTTGTAGATACAGTGATAAATCTGTCTCAAAGACTATAATAACTTCTGGACCTGACAGGTGAAGTCACTAGTTATGCAGCTGAATTTCACATCAAGATCATACCAGTTTTTTTTTTTTATTTAGGACATGTTGGAATTTAATGTTTATAAGACATATTTATATATATATATACAATTACATATATATTACCTTTAGCCTGTAATTGTCGAGCACTAATTTAAAAAGGAATTTAAGAGTACTAGTAAGGAAGGAGATACCCGCCTTCTGCTGTTTTATGTCACCACTGTGTCACGTAATAGTTAGAACAATTAGTACTAAACAGTACACAAACTTCAGTACTTGACAATTTCTATAACATAACTGGGATTCAGAAAATGAAAAAGAATATAGGTACACAAGTAAAACATAATCTTTTTACGATATCCTAGGGAAAATCATAAAATACTTTGTCGGAAAATACCAGCATAATGGCAAATGAATACTTCAATTACTGAATGTCAGCAAATACAGTTTTTTTCTTCTGTGGAAAAAATAGATTATCATGTTGCCATGATGTCCTCTAGATTATTTTTCTTTGTTTTAAAAATTAAAGCCAGCTTCAATAGGTACTTGGTTAGGAACTGAGCTCAGGTTTCTTTGATAGCATCATTTTCCTGCATTAAAAAATGTTAGCTTTGCTGTACATGAATTAACCTCTCTCAACTCATTCAGATGGACAGAAGATAATTGCTAGAAAAAAAGGCAAATTATTTTGGTTACCAAAATTTATGCAAAGACTCAAAGGAGAAAAATCTGCACTATTAAAAGGTGTCTGTCCATGTCTTTAATTTGCTGTGCTCAAAAAAGCATTTGCTCATTATAGGTCAAACAGAAATGAATATTACAACATAAAATGAGTGAACATCTCTAATTCTGTCTGTAGAGTAACAAATTGCAAGTAAAATTGGATTGGGGTGTAATTTATGCCATCTACTCTAAAAATCATCAGCTAATGGTGTCTAGACTTATTTTCAGTACTTCTACTTAAATAAAGAATACAAGGTACTATGACATACTGCATTCAGTATTAAAAACAAAAATAAAAAATGTTTTCTGTGGTTTATGTAAGACTACATATATAGAGAGGGCCACAGAAGCTAATGCTATGTGGTGAAATTGCATTAAAACTTGACATATTAATATGAACATCCAAATGAATTCTGTAAGAGCATTTGAAAGAGGCAAAGTAGAGAAAGCCATAAAAGCATAAATGGAATCAGAAACAATCCCAAAGCATTTTTATAAAAAGTATGGTAATTATATAGTCAGAAAATAATCCATCTACAGAAGGGTAGCGGGAGACATAGAGATGAGCATTCTTGCATTCTGAGATTCAGGCTACAGTAGTGCTTTGCAGCTCTGGGGTGGTACTTCAAGAGTGCAGTGGACTGGTCCTGATCCTCAGGACCTCAAAGAGGTATTTTGCTCCGACTGGGGTGTATGGTAGCACAGATTCCCTTGATTTCTGTATAGTTCCACCACTGATCTCAGCAGAGCATTTAGAATTGAAATAATTTTAAACGTGGCAATAGTTTTAGGATGATGTCTATACCTAACGTATCAATGTTTTGAGTTAAAGTATGTCTTTTAGAGTACCATGACTTAAATGCAGTCTGATGGGTTAAATGTTCTTTATGTTACACTGTTTATTGCAGCCCTGTATGTATGGAGGTTTACATCTTATCTTTGCTAGTAAAAGGCCACAGGCCTGTTTTAACTCTGCAAAACCTCAGAATTAGGACTTACCAAGTTTTTGTCTGGACATACTATGCTATTGTGTGCAGTGTGAACTGTCAGTCTGCAATTTAAATGCAGCGTAGAAGAGTACGGACACAGGAGGATGTCAGAGGCCCTAAAAGTAGAGGCACAGGTTGGAACCAGAGGCAAAGGGCTATAAAAACTACAGTAATGCAAGTGCAACCTTGACAGCTGAGTACAACTGGCTTTATAGATAACAAAGAAAATAAAAAATGCAAAATGTACCTTATAGAGTAGATTTGATATGAAGTGGAATCAAAGGCCAATTAAGGAGGTGGTGTTAGAAAACATATTAAAATAACCCAAACAAGCCCAAGACACCTCCCCCCAATGACAACAACTGGAAACTTATTTAGGCTGATGATTTGCCCAAACACCTCTTGTTTTTTAAGGAAAATGGAAAGCATCAACCTTAGAACCGACTGGAGAATTGGAAGGTTGAACATAACATCAGAAAAAAGTGTAGATACCAGGAGCTCTGTGTTTAATAATTTTACCTATAATATTGATTACAACTAACTGTCGTAGGTTAATTTGGATTAAAAAAGCTAGCAGTTATTAGATTACTAACAATTATAAGTATTAGAATGCTACAGTCATTAGAATACTAATAATTCTTTGATTAGACTGCTAAAACTTAGACTGGTTTAAAGATCTTTTACTGACATAATTTTTTTGTTGTGCTTATATTGTGTGTTTCTTCAGCATGCACAAAACACGCAGGGGATGCTATTGCATTATGCAGGTTGGCCAAGAGTCAGTCAGTCTCAGTTGGACAAAGTTCAGGCACAAACTGAACCATGCTTATGTGGCTACTGATGCACAAAACAGTTGTATTTGCCTTTTACTGGCTTCATTTTCTATATAGTCGTATACCTAAATATTTATATATTCCTTTTACGTGAACTATAATTTATCCTCAAAGCTATTTATCTTACTTATCATTAAAACAACGTTTTGAATTCAAGAATTTTAACTATTGCAATTTCACACATGAAAAACAGAGGTATTTGGAGTATTTCTACGTACTATTTCATCAAAACGTCAAAGCTCTGTCCAAGTAAACATGTATCATCAGAATTATGCATCATGATGTGAAAATATGATCTGGTAGTCCGGTTGTAATACCATGTTACTGTCTGCACCTATTCTAATGAATAGGTGCTCACATGGCTGGTTTTATTCCAGCTATGGAGCTAGCTGCCTTACTGCAAAGCCTTTATGCACCCTAAAAGTCTAACAGTCTGAGTCTTAAAGGTAATTTATCATTTAAAAATCCAGATAAATGACTGAGGAGGGTTTTAAAAACAACCCTCATACATACTTGTCTGTGAGGAGCTGAAGATCACAAAAATGTCTGATTGGTTTAAAGAATAAATATAAGCCTCTTGTCCTTAGTTACTTAAAGCTTTAATCACTGAACTGTCCTTCCCTGTTTACATGAAATAATGATTCAGGAATATATATTTCCATGTCAAATTAATCCCTCACACTCAGTTGGCACGTATTTCTTTATACAGATCTTCAGTAACAGCTCTGCAACCATGCAAAGTGGAGAAATGTTCTACACTTCAGTCATTGTGCGTAGGAAAGAAAACAGGGAATCTGCTTTCTACTTTTCTTCCTTTAGCTCTGTTTTTAGTTATGAGCAGATAGCTCTCTCAATACATACAGGGAACAGATCAGATCATTAAAAAGATCTAATTCACATGTAAGCAGTTGTTAACTTAAAATTCAGATATTCAGATCTTATACAGGAACGAGTTTGATTCCTGATTTTGATGCAAGGATTTTGGGTTTGGTTTTTCGGGGGTTTGGGTGGTTTTGTGTTTTTTTTTTCCCCCTTGATGGATGCTATCGTGAAACAAAGCTTTGTGTATTGCTTGAGCCCACTTCTGTTAGAATAAAACGTAGTTTAACACAGAGAGGCTTTTGCAGTAGGGTTAACTTCATTTGAACTTGAAAACAGAGTGTGGTATGGCAGTTACGACAGGGCCAGGCTGTAGCTGCAACAGTTTGATTGTTGACTTTGTGAGACTGAATATCAGTTTTGGTTCTTCGTAATTATTTTTGAGATCATTTAGGCAACAGATGCAATCCATAGGTGGTAGAATTAGGGTATACTACAGAAGAAGCTTTTAATTTATTCACAAGATCAGTTAATTGTAATGAGATCTTTATGCCACAGATTAGGAAGTGAGCCAGTGCAAGCTGACTCACAGGAAACTATTTCAGAGCAGAGTCTGTTTTAGCATAATAATAAAGAGGATTGTCATTCTTTGACAAAAAACATATCCCATGCTTAGGCAAATGGTAATAATAGCTGAATGGACAGCTAAAACTACATTTTCCAAAAGCAACTTTTGATCTTAGGGACTCCAGAATATTTTTTGAAAGTAGAAGAGGAATGAGAAGGACTACATCTGTAACTGTACTTTATTCTTTTTTATGGGACTAGCAATCAGTATATGAGATTACAGAAAAAACCTAAACCTTCATGTTTTCTGTTCTCAAAGAAATTGGATTGGAAGAGAAACAAATAGGATAACAAATTTGACAAACAGACATTTATTATCTCAGTGATGTATCTTCTGGAGAACATGATGGAAATCCTGAGGGATGAAAGCAAAATGCTGAACAGAAGACATGAAAAAGCTTTTAATCCACTTAAGTGCTATCCATGCTATATTGTTAAGGTAACTTAAAGGTAAGCAAAAATGATATCATGACAGTTGGGAAACCGACATGCTAGGAATTGTCTATCACAGAAAACTGAACAATCAAACAGGTTCATAATCTGCTGAAACAATAGGAATCTGTGCTCCATGACCTTCTGTATTCCTGCATTTTGTTCCATACATGGTATTGAAAAATTTCACAGGTGCTGTTCTGATGTAACTGGGTTAACTAAGGATAACCCCGTGGCTGCTTCTGGTCTGAAACAAATAGATCTCACTTGCAAAATTCAATTCAGTTCCCATTCTGCCTTCTGAACTTTGTCACCACAATAAAAGGCTTGATCAAAGAATGCCCAAAGGTGAGAGTTAATGATGATTTCTACCTCAGGATGAGAAGAGCAAAATTAAAAAAAAAACAAACCAGATTGCAGACACAGAGGAGTTGGATTCAGGCAGCTGAATAGGCAACAGAGGAATTTCAGCAGTGGAAAATGTTATAAATTAAGCAAGTTCTACTATCCATGCTGCCTTTAGCATCACTCAAATTTATCTTGCTTCTACCTTGTTCCACAGTTTCCCTTTAAATGCTTTTCTAAGATACATACTTAAAAAAAAACCTTAGAGAGTCTCGTATCAGTTTCATACTGATGTTCAACAGTAGGAAGGTAAAGATTAAGCTTGTCGGAATTCTGTCAGGTCTCTTGGCATTCTGTTGGTGATAGTTATGGGGATGGATGAAAAGTTGCCAAAATGATAAAAATTATTTTATGTGTTCAGAAGCACAAAATTAAGATATACATGTAATAAATGCTGATTACAGATAAGAGGAGATCTGCAAAGGAACAGATAGTAGCTGATAGGTTCTAGGACTAATATAACAGTGATGTGATTGATAAAATTTAGGTCATTGATTCTCAAAGAATTTGAAAAAAGACAGAAGAAAGCGTCCCTTCCGGCCTGGACAATTCTATGATTCTATACATACAGAAAGTCTGACTTCTTCAGTAAAAGAATAGTTCAGCTCCTTCAGAACAGAAAAAAACCATCTCCCATGGTTTGCTGAAACCATGCCTGGGAGCTAATTGATTACTGACAGTTAGCAGTAATTAACACTATCTCCCCCATCTTACTTTAGATGTGATGGGATTGTTTTTCATATCTTAAAATATTACATGGTTGGATGTGAGTTTGGGTTTAAACATGAGTTGGTAGAGAGAGGAAGATTTCTTTCTGGAGGATCATACAAAGACACATGCAGACTGTATTTCCAATAAACTGAGAAATGCTGAAATGAATCGTAGGTGTTCTCTGAACTTTGTAAATTGGTTGCTTAGGTTATACATAAGCTGATCATTTTCTGAAAAGAATAATGAGCCAGTACCTTTCCCAGTTTATACTTGTATAATATGGTCTGGGAAGGGAATACTCCAGGAACTTAATACAAAGTTTGTGTGTAAGAAAACTGGAGACCACATACTGATGAAATCAGTTCTCTACCTGCTTTTTTTTCTTCTTATTTCTTGTAGAGCAGCAGACACCCCCAACTCTTGAATTTTGCCACAGAAACTACCCTTAGTAGAGAGACTAGGATAAATTTTGTGTTTGTACTGGTATGTCAGTACATTTCTTCTTATTATGAAAACTGAAGAGTAAAATCATTAGACACCTGTTTCCTCACTGATGTTTTAGAATTGATAATGTGGAAATCCTGTTAAACTCTTATATGGGTTTTATTTTGGTGAACAGCCCAGATTTGGATTCTTCCTCCTGAGTAATAATTATTTTTCTTTGATTTTATGTCTCCATGGTAACTCTGTTTTTTGAGAATCTTTTTCTCTTTTTCCCTGGGAAAGCCCAGATATGATCACTACCCTGTGAACAATGTAAATAATTAATTTAATATATTTTTTGGCAGTCTTTATTAACAGGTGGAAACCTTAGCCCCTTTCACTTAACTGTATACTTGAGCTTAACGGAGACATAAACTACGTTATCTCTGCAAGTGTCTACTCAATCATGTCTTCTGGGCTGATTTCTGTTTTTCCAAACAGTAATTAAAACAATAGCTCTTCATGCTCAATTTATCAATGTAGTAAAAACCAGTTTCAGCTAATTTCCGGTCTTTGATAAGCTTTGTTTCTTTTTTTTTTTTCCCTTCCTTTTCTTTTTTTTTCCTTTCTGCTTAAATAATTTTTAATTACAATGCGAATACTGTTACAGGAAATTTATTAAAATACTGTGGCCCACAGATTTATAGCTAATGTGTCACCCTTTCTGTTTTATGCTTTCAATATTTTGAAAGACTAAATAAACTGAGTCTTGATATGCAAGCTAAATATCTGGATGAAGCTGTTTATTTAATTACCTATGCAAGCAAAATATTTGGGTGAAGCTGTTTACTTAAATATCTTATATCCTTTGAAGTTATAAAACAGTAAAGGAATTATTTGGATACTAAGTTTTCTGAAGAATTCTGTTTCATATTAGTATTTTAAAAGATACATAGCTTTAACAGAAGATTTTGCACTTAATAAGAGTAAAAACATTTCCCTTCATTTAATGAACAATCAAAAAATCTAGAAAAAAATGCAAGGAACATGCAGAAAACCCAAATTTTGTTTTGTAGATATCCACCATTCATTTGAAAAAGTCACGTTAAATTCAGCATTTGCTATAGCTCTACATTGAATTAATTGGTGGTAAAAATATTTTAATGAGTAGATATCAGATTATGTAAAATCTTAATATTTGTCTTGTTAGCATTTGTTTCTTTACTTTTAAGCAACTCAATGTTTTTTTTCCACTGAAAAAAAATAACCAAACAAAAAACCCAACCCCCAAATTAAAAAAAAAAAAAAACAAAACCAAGTTTTGTTGTGTCTCCCTACCTGAAAGCAAGTAGGGAGATCTCAGCCCTGCCAACTCATAACAAATTATTTCCCTAAAATTTTAGTGTCTTGTTTGGTGAGGGTTTTTTGTCAATAAATAAATAAATAATGGGTGAATAGACAGTAATTTTACCTCTAAATTACCACACAGCCAATTTTAAAACATCTTGACCTTATTTATTGTGAAATATTTCTTTTAACCAACCACTTTCGTGACCCCATTTTTGGCAAATATTGGCAAAGATTTAGCATTTAATAAGTTTTCCTTCAATATATCAGTACATGGTAGAGCTTTTGATCAGTGTTCTCCTATAAATATTTAAGATTACAGGTCTGAACTCAGCTTCTGAAACCATTCCTGAAACAGTCAAGCACAATTCACAATTTCAATGAACTTATTTTGAGTAAACTTATTTATTAAAATGCTTGAGAGACATGAACTCAGACGTAAGTATAGTCAAGCAAGTTGATTTATAAAGTCAGATGAATATTCATGGTCAGCATTCTGTGCGCTGTGCTCTCAAATCAACCTCCTGGTGCCAACACAAGCCAGTGGAACAAGTACATCTTGAAGTGTGCCCAGAGAGTGCTGCTTTCCTCTCTTGCTTAATCAAGAAGCAGTACAATTGTTTAGTGAAACTTGAATGCCCAGCATCCAAATAAAGAGACTTCTATTTACCTTTGGACATCTTTTCCCAACATTATATTTTTTTGTCCACAGACCCCTCATTTGAGGTATTTTTAAGAAGATAGCACCATGAGTTCACAATTAAATCAGCTAAGGGAAGCAAGACTTGGCTCTGGTTTAATCATTACATCTCATATACATAGCCCCTGTGTTTAATATGTGACCTACAGATATTTAGCTGGACTCATGGGTGCATGAGTCCAATCAAGAATGTGGAATGGTACTCAAAGATAAATAGCAGACTGGGCAGGACATTTAAACTAACAAAGCAAGATGTCGAGGGGAATGTGGAAACACAGGTGAGTTACGTTCAAAACTCCAGAGTCTAAGGTGAATGTGGACACATCTCTTTCACAAGATTCATACTTATACCCTCTCATACAGAAGGAACTAAAGTCAGACCACCAGTCCCTTCATTCCTTGCTCACATCTCCTATTTCTCTTTCTCTCCACCTCCACAGTAGTAGAGAACCTTCATTTACCTGACTTGTAGCATTGTTTTGAACAGAATCATAGAATCACATACTGGTTTGGGTTGAAAGGGACCTTTAAAAGTCATCTAGTCCAACCCCCCTTCCAGGGGCAGGAACGCTTTCCACTAGGGCAGGTTTTTCAAAGGCCCATCCAAGCTGATCTTAAACACTTCCAGGGATGGAACATCCATGACTTCTCTGGACAACCTGTTCCACTGCCTCATAACCCTCAGAGTAAAGAATTTCTTCCTTATATCTATTCTAAATCTACCTTATTTTAGTTTAAAACCATTTACCTCTTCTCCTATCAGTACAGGCCCTGGTAAAATGCCTCTCCATCTTGCTTATAAGCCTCCACTAAGAATTCAACAGGCACAGTAATGTCTCCAAGTAGAAATATCCCTACTGAAGAGAAGAAGGATGGAGACATGGTATGAAAAGCAGTTCTGAAGTGTAAGTGTCTTACTCTTTCTCATCCTATCTATTTAAGCTTGCTTACAGCCTTCATTAGAAAAAAACCTCAATGTCTTATAGGAGCATGCTAACCAGCAAGATATCAAGTTAATTTCTTTTTGCTTGGAGTAGGATAATGAGAAATAAAACTAGATCATAAAAGCACCATCACCCCATCCCTCCCTTCTTTCTGGGCTCAACTTTACTCCTGATTTCTCTACTTCCTCCCACTGAGTGGCATAGGGGAAGAGGGAATAGGGGTTGCGTTCAGTTCATTACAGATCGTCTCTGATGCTCCTTCCTTCTCAGGAGGAGGACTTTTCACACTCTTCCCCTGCTCCAGTGTGGGGTCCCTCCTATGGGCGAGAGTCCTCCATGAACTTGTCCAATGTGAGTCCTTCCCACGGGCTGCAGTTCTTCACAAACTGCTTTAGCATCAGTACCTTCCACGGGGTGCATTCCTCCAGGAATGGAGTGCTCCAGCGTGGGTCCCCCACAAGATGATAAGTGCTGACAGAAAACCTGTTCCAGTGTGGACTCCTCTCTCCATGGGTCCACAGGTCCTGCCAGGAGCCTGCGCCAGCATGAGCTTCCCACGAGGTCACAGCCTTCTTCCAGCATCCACCTGCTCTGGTGTGGGGTCCTCCATGGACTGCAAGTAGGTATCAGCTCCACTGTTAACCTCCATGGGCTTCAGGGGGACTGACTGCTTCACCATGGTCTTCACCACAGACTGCAGGGGAATCTATGCTCCAGCACCTGAAGCACCTCCTCCCCCTCCTTCTTCACTGACCTTTGTGTCTGCAGAGTTGTTTCTCCCACACATTTTCACTCTTCTCTCTGGCTGCAGTTGTACAGTTTTCTTTTTCCTCCTCTTAAATATGTTATTACAGAGATGATCCCACTGTTGTTGATGGGCTTGACCTTGGCCAGAGTCTTGGGTCTGTCTTGGAGCTGGCTGGCATTGGCTCTGTCAGACATAGGGGAAGCTTCTAGCAGCTTCTCACAGAATTCACCTCTGTAACCGCCCCACTACCAAAGCTTGCCATGCAAATCCAATACAACACTTCTTTGTTTTACTTAGTGCTATTTATGAATTGGAGGAGTTGTGTCCACCACATTTGTAGAACTGGATCAGTAGGCTGGGAAATTGTGTTGCAATGGAATGTTATTAGGATACTAAAGGAGCTTATTTACATGCATTTCTATGTTGAGGGTTCTTAAATTGTCAGTGTAATCTCTGCTTTTTTTTTTTTTTTTCATTTTACTCTTTAGTATTTGGCTCTGAAATTAGTATTACTTTTAGAAATAGATATGCTTTTTTCAAGCAACATTTTTTCCCAGCTCTGGGGCAAAATTCTGAAGTGAACTGATGTCAAACAGAGTTGTTCTCATGAAGTCAACCATATTACACAAATAGAGCAGAACAGATATTCACAACAGCATGGTCTCTGTCTCCCTCTCACATAAGCACACTAGAGTACATAAAAATTACCTTTCATGCAAACATAAAGCTGGAAATTACCTAAAATAGCTACTTAGCCTGTCTTTCTGCTCCAAAGAAATATCAATATCTACATCATTGTTGGTGGATGGCGTCTAGTCGATTCTTAAACACTTCCACAGTAGTGCCTCCAAACCTCCCCAGACACACTATTTCAGAGTTTTATTATCTTGCCATTATATTTTCCAATTAACAGTGATGACTCAAGGCTATTTATGATCTACCTCTAGGTCTGCAGAACTTCTGGCTAGAGAGTTGTTTGCTCTCCGTACCTATGCAGCTATTTCTGCCTAAACCTAATTTATTTCATGGAACGTATTTTATATAAACTACAGAATGGTGTAAAATTTCACCCCATTTTTCATTTTTCATTCCTTCAATATTTAAAAAACCTTTTAAATTCCATTGCTGTTTTCTAATATACTTGCAGTTTATCCTAGCTTGATATCACTTGCAAAACTAATGGTCATATTCACCATTTAAGGTCATTTAGTCAAATACTGAATAGCAGCTGTGCTGGTACAGAATAATAAAGAATTTCATTTGATAAATTATTCAGTTTTGACAGTGAGCCATTAATATTCTCTGACTCTATATTTTTAATTAGTTTTGCAATCATCTTATCACGCATGCATTTAAACAGTTTTCTTTAGCTTCTATGTGATGCTGACATGCAAAACAATGTCAAAAGCATTACTGAAGCCAAATATACAACTCTAATGTATTGCTTCCTTTTTGTCTGTAAGGCCTGTTACATTATACTAGGAAGGATTAAATTGGTTTGACATGATTTGCTCTTGACTAATCCATGTTGGCTGTTACTTACTGCAGGTCTAAAGTGCACTGACTAACAGGCTGTGACTTGTAAAATCAGAAGAGACCTTGTCATAAAATGACACTGCCCGATACATCTTGCTATTTCTTTTAGTAAGGCTTAGAAAATGTTATTCATTCCAAGGATTTTGTGACAAAAATAGTCACCTGGCCTTATTTCTTGATTAACTTGATTTCCTCTATTGAACTGATAAAAATGATCACAGAATACTTTTAAATTACTTGGAAAGCTGAATGATGCTCTTTTTAATCTCAGTAGTAATCTGAAAAGAAGCCAATGGCACTGCTAGCATGACTAAGATGGCAGGAACTGGCATTCAATGAACATCCAATTTTTAAATTACTTATATACCAGGGTGCCAGTGACCTAGGTAAGAAAAAAAAGAAAAAAACCCAAACCTTGATGCTCACAAAAGTAATTCAGTTAACTAAAAGTTTACCTGTTCTTTTCCTTTGATAGGTCATTAATTTAATAATGTCAAACATAGTATTTGTTTCCTGGTTTCCCTGTGTCAATGTGTGTACTAATAACCAAGGGGCTGTTCTGTGTGGAAGAATGTATTAATTCATTTTTGGCTTCTCATAAATACATTAATTCTCAATGCATTGTATATCAACTGGGAAGGAACTATTTGATCTAAAGTAGAGAAATCTGTGGGATGATATTAAAGGGCAGATATACAATATATATACACAAAAACTTACATAAGGTCTGTCAAGTGCAATGATAATGACAAGATTCTTTATGCACTTTTATCTATGTGAGCACAGTAGATAAAGTTCTAAAGCCTCAGCAAAGCTTTATGGATAGATGATATCCATATGTAAGAGCTTGAGGCCACCAAATTTGATTATCATTCCTACTGTAAGTTAAAAATTAAAACAAATGCTTTGACGGTGCTGCTGGGTTTACCAAAATGGCTGGGTACCAAGAATCATGCATTTGGGAAATGAGATCCAATATAATTTCTTTTTCTTCCCAATTCCAAGCTTTATCTTCTGGGAAAATGTCACAAATAATGTTTGAAGGGAGAAAAGTGAAAATTATGGTTTCAAACTCTATTCAGAGCCTACAGAATGAGACAGAGAGAAATTGTTGCTGTCCAGTGGATTAGTAGTTTATCCGACTACCAATATTTTGCCTCCATAAAGTGAATGCTGGGGGAAATGATGTCAAAAGCCATGTTGGTGCTATTGTCCTTGAATACTTGAGCTACTAATGATCTTGTTTCAATAGCTGGTTGTAATTTTATATTTCTTATCTTTCTCTCCATTTTCTCACAGTGGTCTCTCATAATTTAACAGTCCTTCCTCTTCTATTTGGTGTGTTTATTCCATGATCAACATGGGAAAAGAAATTTAGAAGTGAGCCCTGTATTCCTCTTACAAGAAATGAGTTGTAAATACAGGTAGCAAGTACAAGGGCCCCAAGCACACCCTCTCCTTTCATAGGGGTTTGCTGGCCTGCAAAGAACCCTGCCTATAGCTCTTACAGGTCTTATAATTTATGTGAATTCCAACTTTCTCTACACTAAGTGATAAACAAGAAGTAAGAATCGGGAGAGGAGAGGTAGCTGAAAATCTCCAGAACACACCCTCATATTCCATGCAAGGTCTTAGCAATAGAAGTGTGTAGGGAGGAAGAAATGTTCTCTCCTGGTATTGGCTGGTGCTTTTTGCTCCTGCATTAGTGTTTGCTGTATTGCTGTGTAGCCTACTCAGGTTAAATCAGCATTATATCTGCGGGGTTCCTCCTCCCTGAGCACAGGAGTATTGTATTACAGTCTCAGAGGTACAGCAGAAAACTTCACTTCATGGGTCAATTCATGTGTTTTCAGCACAGTAACCAATGAATTGGACATGAGTTACAAATATTGTAATCCTATAAAAAATCATTGATAATCTTATGTATGAAATTTTGCTTTTCTGCCTGTTTGATCTAGTTAATCTCAGCTACTCAAACATTCATGGAAAATAAACACAAAATGGCAAAGAACCTAGCTGAGCTGAAATTTGGTCTAGAATCTCAAGAAGCAGTTCCATTTCTGTTTTCCTTACAATTCACACAGCTGTAGAAAGCAAGCTAATGTTCATGCAGCTTTTAGCTGCCAGCATTTCTGCTAAACTAGTAGCTTTTAGAAACCCCAGGGAACGTCACAGACGGGAAGAAAACATTCAGGAGTTTTAAATTGTCCTTTGCTTACTGTACATCAGTCTTTCCTTGAAAAGATAGGTCATATTAACCTTTTTTAGGTCTCCTATTTTTATCTTTCATCTGGAAAAGTAAGTAAAACCCAAAACTTCAGAACTGTTTGCAGAAAGTAGGTATTAGAAAGGACAAAATTCTGTCATAACAGGCCAAAACTCAAATACTTTGGCTGCTACCTCTTTGCTGATTTCCTTATGCAGTGTTCATAGAGAAAGACATGATATGGGACTGTTCTTCACTGAATTCTGCTACGTCTCCTCTAGGATCAGTTTATTAAGGCATCTTTTCTACGGCGCAAAGAGTCTCTGCAAGTGATATATACACAATTTGAAAAGTAAAAAGCAATTAATAATTAATGCAGTACACAAAAAATATAGCTAAGATTATAGCTAAGATTTGCTCACCAGTACTCTTAAGGCACCCAAAGGGTCTCTGTTGGCCACACAGTCAGTATGTGGAGGGACAGTCTCTATCAGTCCTTGAAGAGGTCCTCAGTGCTGCTGAGTTGCCAGCTCTGTGACACTGAACACTTGATCCAAAACCCCAGCGACTCCTAACTACTCAACTAGCATTCCCAGTTCCTTGTTTAGTATTTTATATTTTTCCAGCGCTGGTGTTTTTCTCTTTGAATGGTTAAGCCACTAATGATCTTCTCTCAGGAGAGCTACCTCTGGCTGTAATTTTACCTTTCTTATCTTTTTGCCCTCTTTCTCATAGCTCTCTCATAACTTAATGATTTTTTGAGAAGTCAAAGGCAAGGTTATGCTGCTGGGCCAGATCAGAGATGGGCCTTGGACCCTTAGAAAAGAGGCTGCTGAACCCAAGGGAAAAGAGGCTTACAGCAGTATTTGCAGACAAAGAGGGTTACAAGCTTCATATGTAACTTTTTTCTATGTGAAAGTGAACAGGCATGTAAAAGGCAATCAAGATATAAGCAGTTTAGTTATATACTTTATAAAATGAAAGCAAAACTTTCTTCTGCTGAAATTTCTGAATTGAAGCAAAGGATGCTTTCGTGGTTTTTATTTGTTTGTGTTTCCAGCTTCAAGGTCATAAATTCTGCCAAAAATGTCTAATATGTCATAACGAATAACATATTTGCAGGTAATTTGAACAAATTTCTGATTGAATATTATGTGAAATCATTACAAGGATGGAAACTGCTGACCATATTCAGGACAAATTTCAGAGTTTATTTCCAGTTTTCTTATTAAAAAAAAAAGTATTTGTACTGTAATAAAAGGAAGAAAAAGAGCCTCAAATATTGTTTTTGCAGAGAAAAACAAATCACAGAAGGACATAGGAAAAAGAAAAAAAGTGTCACTCTTTTCTACCTAAGTAGAACAGTTATGGCAAGTTCAAACTGCTCAGATTTGGCACATGTAGAAATATTTTTATAATCATATTGTAATTCTGCTATGAGTAACATGAAGCATTCAAAAAACTATCAGGGAGATTTCTTCAGATGCTGGTTGTTTCAAGGGTCAGCATTGAAAAATCAAATAGGAAATAGTTTCATCTGTTCAATTTACATTTTTTTTGTTAATTGCTTTCTAATTGGTGACATATCTATTTGTAGCTATGATAAAACATGAATGCATTTCTCTCAAGATAAAATGAACTCTTGAACATTAAAGTAAAATCCTGTTTTTTGCAAGTCAAATTTTCTTACTTTCCTAGTAGTGCTTAGAGTTTGGTGAGAAACATTGACATTCCCCCATGCAAGCAATAAGAAATAATTGAAAAAAGTTAATTTCTCAAAGTGATTGTGTAAGCTAACCATGACTGATCGTGATATATAAAGATCCTAGCCTTATATTGGTAATACATATGTATTTAGAAAATGCTCTGTCAGATGATCCTAGTACACCTCATGGGTGATAGATAACTGAACATATGGCTCATTTGTTTGCCTCACTGATTTTATTGTTCTCACTTTTGCAAATGTTGCATGTTGCATCAAATTACTGTTAATCATCTTCCAGGTAACAGCATACACCCTCCTAGTTCAAGTTACAAACCTCATCTTGACTGCCTCCTTTGAAAAGAAGAATGCTGTAATTCTGAATGATGGGTATAATGCAGTAAAATAACTCTTTTCTAGGAAGACTAATGTACAGTACCACCTGTGCTAGTAAAGCCATATTGAGCAAGCTTTGTTACAATAAAAGCATGCAGCTGCTTCAGACTGCCCTGAAGCTCAGTGTTCTAACCATTATTCTTTACCATTTTTATACTTTTTTTTTACTGAGAGCAGATAGATCCATGAAAGTGTAGATACAGATATAGATATAAATATCAGAACTTTTTTTTTTCCTCCATTCAGAGTTTTCTTGTTCATTGTGGTCAAATATCTGTCAACCACACCTGTAACTTGGACAGCACACACCTGATGCAATCCTTTTTATATGCTGGCATCACAAATGGAATCTTAGTTTACCTTTCTTCAGAGGGGAAAGGACTGAAAACTTCAAACTGGTGATCAATCAGCTGCACGACTATCATCTGCATTAACTGGAGTGGCTCTAATGAATTTTCACACACCTTAATTAGGAACATGCATATGACTTAAAACTTCAGGGGACTTAAAACCAGAGCTCCAGATAAGACTAAGGGATACCCATTCTGTCTGTTTCTCTCAGAGTTTAGATGTAAATAAACTATGCTTCACAAGCTACTGCTACCTCCATCCAGAATAAATAAAGGCACAGTTTCTGTGGAAGAAAGATGAAACAATAAAAGGAATTTCTAGAAATATCTTAGTAACCAGAGGAGGACTTGGGAGAATTTCCATCCTCTATTGGATGCAGGAAGTAACATAGTGACAAAGGATGAGAAGGCTGAGGTACCTAAGCCGCCTTTGCCTCAGTCTTTAGTAGTTGAGTTGGTTGTTCCCTGAGTACCCAGACCCCTGAACTAACAGATAGGGGTGGGGAGCAGAACGAAGCCCCTGTAATCCAAAGGGAGGTGGTGAGGGATCTACTCCAACACGTGGATATAAGCAAGTCTATGGGGCCAGATGGGATCCATCCAAGAGTACTGAGGGAGCTGGCAGAAGTGCTCACTGAGCCACTTTCCATCAAATACCAGCAGACCTGGCAAACTGGGGAGGTCTCAGCTGGCTGGCGTCTAGCAAATGTGACAGCCATGCACAAGAAGGGTCAGAAGGATGATCTGGCAAACTACAGGCCTCTCAGTCTGACCTTAGTGCCTGGTAAGGTCATGGAACAGGTTGGATCCATCCAAGAGTACTGAGGGAGCTGGCAGAAGTGCTCACTGAGCCACTTTCCATCAAATACCAGCAGACCTGGCAAACTGGGGAGGTCTCAGCTGGCTGGCGTCTAGCAAATGTGACAGCCATGCACAAGAAGGGTCAGAAGGATGATCTGGCAAACTACAGGCCTCTCAGTCTGACCTTAGTGCCTGGTAAGGTCATGGAACAGGTTATCCTGAGTGCCATTATGCAGTGCATGAAGGACGCCCAGGTGATCTGGCTCAGCCCGCATGGGTTCATGAGAGGGAGGTTCTGCTTGACAAACCTGATCTCCTTCTATGACAAAGTGACCTGCTTGGTGGATGAGAGATAGGCTGTGAATGCTTTTTACTTGGACTTTAGTAAGGCCTTTGATACAGTCTCCGACAGTAGAAACTGGCTGCCCATGGATTGGATGGGTGTACTCCCCCATTGGTTAAAAACTGGCTGGTGGGGCAAGCCCAGAGAGTGGTAGTGAATGGAGTTAAATCCAGTTGGCAACCAGTCACAAGTGGTGTCCTCCAGGGCTTGGAACTGGGGCTGGTTCTCTTTAACATCTTTATCAATGATCTGGATGAGGACATTGAGTGCACCTTCAGTAAGTTCGCAGACGACACCAAGTTAAGCGGGAGTGTCGACCTGCTGGAGCATAGAAAGGCTCTGCAGAGGGATCCGTACAGGATGGATCAATGGGCTGAGTCCAGTGGGATGAGCTTCAACAAGGCCAAGTGCTGGGTCCTGCACCTGGGTGACAACAACCCCATGCAGCGATACAACTTGGTGAAGAGTGGCTGGAGAGCTGCCTGGCAGAAAAGGACCTGGGGGGTGTTGGTCGACTGTTGGCTGAACATGAGCCAGCAGTGGCAGGGGGGTTGGACTAGATCATCTCCAAAGGTCCAACCCCATGTGATTCTGTGTGCCCAGGTGGCCAAGAAGGTCAACAGCATCTTGGCCTGTATCAGGAACAGTGTGGTGAGTAGGGCCCAAGAGGTGATCGTCCCCCTGTACTCGGAACTGGTGAGGCCCCACCTTGAGTACTGTGTCCAGTTTTGGGCGCCTTACCACAAAAAAGACATTGAGGTGCTGGAGCCAGTCCAGAGAAGGCCAACAAAGCCGGTGAGGGGTCTGGAGCACAAGTCTTATGAGGAGTGGCTGAGGGAGCTGGGGTTGATCAGTCTAGAGAAAAGACCTTATTGCTCTCTACAACTACCTGAAAGAAGATTGTAGAGAGGTGGGGATTGGTTTCTTCTCCCAAGTCACAAGTGATAGGACAAGAGGAAACAGTCTCAAGTTTTGCCAGGAGAAATTTGGCAACCAGTCACAAGTGGTGTCCTCCAGGGCTTGGAACTGGGGCTGGTTCTCTTTAACATCTTTATCAATGATCTGGATGAGGACATTGAGTGCACCTTCAGTAAGTTCGCAGACGACACCAAGTTAAGCGGGAGTGTCGACCTGCTGGAGCATAGAAAGGCTCTGCAGAGGGATCCGTACAGGATGGATCAATGGGCTGAGTCCAGTGGGATGAGCTTCAACAAGGCCAAGTGCTGGGTCCTGCACCTGGGTGACAACAACCCCATGCAGCGATACAACCCTGAGAGGAGTCTCCTTCTCTGGAGATATTCAAAACCCACCTGGATGGGCTCCTGTCCAGCCTGCTGTAGGTGAACCTGCTTTGGCAGGGGGGTTGGACTAGATCATCTCCAAAGGTCCCTTCCAACCCCATGTGATTCTGTGTGCCCAGGTGGCCAAGAAGGTCAACAGCATCTTGGCCTGTATCAGGAACAGTGTGGTGAGTAGGGCCCAAGAGGTGATCGTCCCCCTGTACTCGGAACTGGTGAGGCCCCACCTTGAGTACTGTGTCCAGTTTTGGGCGCCTTACCACAAAAAAGACATTGAGGTGCTGGAGCCAGTCCAGAGAAGGCCAACAAAGCCGGTGAGGGGTCTGGAGCACAAGTCTTATGAGGAGTGGCTGAGGGAGCTGGGGTTGATCAGTCTAGAGAAAAGACCTCATTGCTCTCTACAACTACCTGAAAGGAGATTGTAGAGAGGTGGGGATTGGTTTCTTCTCCCAAGTCACAAGTGATAGGACAAGAGGAAACAGTCTCAAGTTTTGCCAGGAGAAATTTGGGTTGGATATTAGGGAAAATTTTTACACTGAAAGGGTTATCCAGCATTGGAATGGGCTGCCCAGGGAAGTGGTTGAGGCATCATCCCTGGAGGTACTCAAAAGACATGTTGACATAGCACTTAATGACATGATTTAGTGATGTTTTTTTATCAGAGTTATGTTGATGGCTGGACTAGATGATTTTAAAGGTCATTTCCAACTTAGACAATTATATGATTCTATGATTTGATTAATTTGAAATAAATTGTACTGTGCTATATATAACCTTTGCTTTTACTGAGTGGTGAACGTTTGCTAGGATTACATTTCTTCAACCTCTTTGCATAGTATGCCTTTGACTGTTTTTATCAGCTACAATTGTTCTGATTTCTCTTCCTCTTTGACAGGCTTCTTGAGTCTATAATTATTTGCCCATTTTTCACAGTTGTTCTCCCATGATTATTTTGGGTACATCCAAGTCAATTTAAAACAACTCCCAAAAACTTGCTTTTCACAAGTATGAGGGACAAATGTATATTACTGTGCAGCATTCATGGACTCCAGCAGCAAGTAAGGTCTTGTAAATGAGGTGGCTGTTAATAGCCATTAGTGTCTTAAGAAATGCAGGGTAATGTCAATGGTCAAATTACTTTTCCAGAATAAATACATGTGGTCATAACTTAGCACATTCTCGAATGTTCAAACTGTTTTAAGATCAGATCCTCATCATTCTTTCAGTGACAAATTATAAACTGCTAATTGTGTAATCACGCTTACTACACCAAAAATAAAAGGTCCCAAATTCTAGAATTCAGCCCACTGCGATGGCTTCAGCCAGTCAAGCAGCTAAGCACCCCATCACTCATTGCCTCCTCCAGACAGTCTCATCCCCAACCAGTCCTGAGCAACAGCCACCTTGGAAGGCAAATACTGTTCCCACACACCTTTCATCTCCTTTTAATTTGAATTCCTCAGCATGGTATTGTATAGTATAGAATTTCCCTTTTACCAATTTGGGTCAGCTGCCCTGGGTGTGTTTCCTCCCAACTTCTTGCTCATTCTCAGCCTATTTGCTCAGGTGACAGAGTGGGAAAAGAGAAAGCCTTGGTGCTGTGCAAGCATTGTTCAACATTAGCTCATACATCGGTGTGTTATCAACAGTTTTAGCCAGAAATCCAAAACATAGCACCATATGGGCTCCTATGAAATAAGTTAACTCTATCCCAGTCAGACCCAGTATACCCATGTTTCTCAAACATCTCAAAATTTTGGAATATATTATAGCAGTTAAATGGTGCTTATTTAATGCACATCTTTCCACTTACTACACTAGTAATTTTCACTAGCTGGTATTCTGTCTCTTTTTATTTATCTCTGACATAACTCAAAAAACCCAAATTGTAGGTTCAGTGAGTCGTGCTACATTTGTGAGGATACTGGCTGCAACTAGGTGAAGAATGTTTTGAAGGAAGAATTCACAGAAAATTAAACAAAATTTTGGATTCTTGTTTTAATTTTTCATAAAATTTAGACTAAATTTAAAAACCAACTGATCCATAGCTTCTGGTTATTATAAAAAAATATTCAAACTTATTTGAACATTTGGGACTTTAATTTATTTGGATGAAGAATCTATTAACTCAGTACTGAATTCACTTCAGGACACCTTATATTTATTGTTATGGAGGCAGGAAAAATCTGTCAAACAAAAGCTAGGGCTTGATTCTGCTCTCCTGCACTGTGTGGACCCTGCAGAGAGATCAGTGGGATTATGCAGTGGCTACTCTGAGCTATAGCAACTCTGTTCAGCCTGGCTTTGGGAGTGTAGGAGGTCACATTGGCTTGAATCAGTTTTGTTTTCCAGCTGTTTTTGGTGCAGTTCAAGAGGATTCTCAACTTATCTCTGCTTGTTGTCACTGGAAGAGATAGTTACTCAGCTAGGGGGTATGAGAGGTGATTCTGCCACCTGTATTGTTAAACCATTACTCTATGGTAAAATCACTGAACTCTCCTGTAAACTTTGTGGATGTCACAAGTTTCCATCATCTCAAAAGACAACTTAATGCACTGGGACTAGTGCTTATTATAGTCCCAGTGAGAGAGGCACTCAGACTTTGTAAGGCATTGTCTAATATACTATACATTGGACCCAACAGGAGAAATAAAAAGAGGATAGTATAGGTAATCTTATGTCTCTTCAGACACTGGGAACCACAGGTTGTGCAGCTTCAAATGGACCTCTTAGCAATACAGGTCATGCTGTGCAGATCGCATTCATGGAGAGGTTTGCTGACATTTTGGCCTTTGGAGCTCATACAGGATTTTCTTAACAGAAAACAATCCTGTCCATCAATTCTACTGTTGAAAAAAAGGATGTTCACATGTGAACTTTCTGCTTCACTTTAAGGTAAAGGCAAGGGCATGTGGGTGGTGTAATTACCAATACCCATAGGGAGCTGCCTCCGAGTCCTCTGTTAAAATTAGCTGCTTAAATTTCCAATGCCTCCAAAGAATGTGTACAGCAACCACAGGCCTGAAAGCCAGGCTATACATGCACCGCAACACAGCAAAACACAGCCCAGGCCAGTGCCTACATGGCAGATTACCTTTGGCTAACAGTCAAATGGCCACCCAGCTGCTTGATTCTCTTCTCCTCTGCCTGTCTGCTGTTTTGCCCTTTCTAAAATAGATGCCACCATCATGGCTGCAGGGCTCAGCTGTGCCCTGTGGTGGGTTGGTTGGAGCTGGCTGGAACTGGCTGTGTCCAGCACGGGGCAGGCCCAGCCTCCCCTCACCAGAAGCCATTGTAGAAGTCCACTCGCTTCTAGGACCTTGCTATGAACACCCCACACACTTACTGCCCAATGCACAATGATTTTCCATTAGCATCACTATGTAAGATTAGAAAAAAATAATGAAAAAAACCCAGAGTTGGGGAGCAATATCACTTCTGGGTCAAGAAAGCCTTAGTTGCAGCTGACTGGAAGCATATGAGGGAGGAGAAACATAACAACTTATGGACATCTGGTAACAGCCCCCTCCAGGACACTCAGCTGCTCCCATGTCTCTGTTGCCAGGCTCTTTTCACCATTGCCTCTCCATTGTGTGAAAAATTTGAAAATGAAGAGAGGAAGCTTTTGAACCACTGTTGCTTCTGTTTGCCCAGCTTGCCTGCTGACACAAGATCTGGGTGAATGCTTGAACCACACACACATGCACAGAAGAGAACTTCCTCCCTGTAAAAGGAAAGCCACAAAATGCTTCAGTTTGTCACCCTCTATTGTCAGCTGGAAGACTGCAACTTGACCTTGCAATTTATATACAGACACACAGATGATCTAACTATTAGCTTGAACTGAAAAAAATCATGAAACTTTCTGGTCTTTTCATCATTTCATGAAGTCAGCAAAATTCCTAATGTTTATGATACTTTGAAACATGAATTCAGGATTTTGCCTTGAGGCTTTCACTGCAACAACAGCTACTCTGATTGAGAGGAGACTGAGATGCAACCCTGCCTTTACTAATTCTTTGTATTGAGACAGTAAACTAGTATTATTGAGATGCCGTATTTGCTTTAGACACTTCTTAAACAAATCAACTCTATTGAAGTTCCTGCAGTATCTTCAGATATATTCTGAGGTCAGTGAGATTATAGGTTGGTGATTAGTTTAAACCAATTTAAAAGTCAAAGCAATTAGAAGGGGGCAATCTTCCCCAAAATGGCATATCCCATTGCCTTGCTGGTGCTAGGACTTATTTTCACACATCCAGGCATACAGTTCTTGTGAAGAAAATGTACTCCTTTAAAGTCACATTAATGTTTTATTAGCCATGTTAATGTTTTATTTAGGAGAGATAGCATATTATTATGATTCTGTAAAACACAGAAGATAAAATGATCTTTGCCCCTTGAGATTGTAATGAAAATTATATTTTTTACTTACACCATCCTTTTAAAATATTTTTTTTAGGAGTGGCATGAAAACCATTGGCAGCAGCATTTAAAGAATAACATATTGGGAAATCCACATAACAATAGTAATGGTAGCAATAAATGCCATTTTATGTCCTACCACAGATATGAAACACCTCACCTCTGTGATGCCATAGCGTATCCCACCACATCTCCTGCTGCTACTCCAGAAAAGCATAGGTCTTCTGTAGACCCTTCATACTCTGTGTCATGTCTGTTAACATTTTGTGGGTTATATACACTGAGTAATTATGCTTACGCAACTGAATCTTGACTTAGGTGCCCATATTAAGATAATAAGATTTATTTTTTAGAGTCCTCAATTTCTATTGACTACAAGGGTCACTGGAAGCCCAGAAGCAGTTATAGGATCTAATGCACCTGGTTCAGTAGTAGATATTTACAGGCAGACACTTAAATTTAGATTGGTAATTCTGCAACTGAATCTTACCAAAGTTCTTTAGCTTAAATGAAATTAATCAATAGTTTAGTTTTCAAACAAAAAAAAACCCCAAACAAATTAAAACAAAATAAACCACACCCCAAAACAAAATAAAAAATCAGAACAAACAGACTAAATATCCCGCAAAAAAAGTACAAAGCCACATACTTTA
Source organism: Calidris pugnax (assembly GCF_001431845.1). NCBI lineage: Eukaryota > Metazoa > Chordata > Aves > Charadriiformes > Scolopacidae > Calidris > Calidris pugnax. Next base: position 7,743,839 of record NW_015094510.1, on the reverse strand, counting down.
GCTATTTTAAAAAGAGAAAAAAAGAAAAAAAATTAAGGAAGAGAAAAAAAAAGGAAGAAACTCCTAGCTGATTTTTTGATGTTCGATGAGTTTTTACTAAATGCTGGCATTTGCACATATCTTGAATAATATAAAAATGAGAATAATAGTAGCACTTCGAACAACTACAAAATACAACATAAAAGATGATACTGTTTCATCTTCATTAATTTTTCACAGATCAGAACATGAAAGTACACAGATGTAGGCCTTATATTAACTTTTCCCCGTTCCTGTGCAACACCGCATTTAGAGCCAAAACTCTGACTCTGAAAAGGAGTTTAGGTAACTCAGTTGTCTTTTGGGACCTCTCCAGTTTAGGGAAGAATTTTTCTTTAAAGCTGCAGTTTGGCTACAAAATGAGTTACATCTGAAACTTACAGATGTATCTGCAGCTCCAAAAGGGACTATAATTCAGGTAGGTAGAGGTTGGGTTCATTTGGGCATGATTGTTCAATTAAGTTTTGCTTCATGCCTTGTACTATGGAAAGAGGTAAGAAACTGACTACAGAAAATATATGCATAACTTTCTACATGATGCCATGGTATGTTACCACTTTCCTAAATGGGGAAAAAAACCCCACCCCAAATCCTGCTTCTTTTGATAATGTCTGTGAACAGAGATAGAATGTTTTTTATTTGTTTGGTTTTTTGGTTTTTTTTTTTTTTGGTGGTGTTTTGTTTTGTTTTTTTTTCCCTAGCGAAAATGTTTATAATGCATAGAAAACCAAACAGTCACTCAAACTGCATCTTTCACGTGCTGCTTTTCACTTCTGGTATAAATCCAGCTTTTGATTTAGAGCAGAATAAAGGGCAAGAGAATCAAATCTCAATGCTCTACAGTTTTGGTCATATGACCAATATCTTGGAGTATGGCTGTAAATATCAGAGAAAACAGCATGTTATTAAGCATTATAAAACGCAGTAACAAGTTTTTCTTTTGTGCCACCGTAATGTAAACCTGTTAGAGCAATACTCTGCAAGCTACTTACTGCCATACTGCTTGATGACAGAGAATTTAAACATAAAGTCTCAATTCTCCTACATGGACAACCTATAAAATTAGAATGTCTGGGTTAAATATTTCACTAAGGAACGGAGTGAGAGATCTTTACAAACAACCTGTGCCACATTTATCTGTCATATCTCTGTGGGCTTTGATGCACAAAGCCTTTTACTAAGTGGTAGGCAACTGGACTGTGTTCTCAGACTCCTTTGAGCCTTTTTTCCTCCTACTTGAGAGACCAGTGGTCTGTTCCACGTGGTTTTTCTCCTTGCTCTCCTTATGTATACCAGAAGGAAGAGAAGATTTGACAGAACTTCAGTAGCCCAGCCTGTTAGACTGGGCTGAGAAAACCCTTCATTCATGGCTTCCCAGCCTCCTCCAGGGCTCCCCCCACCCTGGCCATGGCCCAGGAACCCATTTCAGTTCCCCAGGACTGCCAGCCCCTGATCCAACAACAGGGGCAACACAACAGGACCACTTTCCAGCTCCCCACAGTCCTGCCCTGCCATGGGCCCAACCTTGGCCTGTCCCTGTCCCCGTCCCCATGCAGGTGCCTGAAGCCTGGGCCCCTGGCACCCCCCAGTTGCCCCACTCTAGGCAGCTCCTTGGCAAGCTGTACTTGTGTTTCCTGAAGTAGGAAAGAATTTAGGAGAGAAGTTTGCAAACCTCCTATGCCTCCCTGTAGCTTTCCCAGAGCTCTGCAGAAGACCCTGTAAGAGGGAAGAAATAATAAAATTTAAAAAAAAAACGCAATCCAAAACCCACATAATTGCCCTCCATTGAATGAGAATAGGGTTCAGATCCGAAAAGAAGAGGATTTGCAAAGACAACTTGGAAATTTTTCCTAGCTGTGGGGCCTATTCCAAATCTACACAACCTTTGTAAATTTACTACCCTTAAAATAACTTGTATTCTTCTGTTTTTATTCCATTCTATCTCCTTTCCTAATTATACGAGCAAAGACTAGGCTTTATACTGTATTTTCATCAGCTATGATAAATAAGAGTCTTTATATGCTTGTTGGTGGACACTCATTCCTAAGTGCTTCAGCGGATCTCATGCTGTGGATGGGTGGAAGCCAACATGGGAAAAGATCCCTGAATTCTATTAAAGAAATGTGTTTTATGAAGAGGTTTGGGGTTTTTTGTGATGATGAAGAGTCTTTAGTTAGCATCCATTTTATCAACTAATTTAAGCTAAACTATGAATTATCCAAGAATAGCAATTAACCTGAATCTTGACCTGTATGTGAAATAAATGACTTTGTGATTGTTGAAAATCCCTTAGGTAGACAAAGCTAATATTAATCAAATGCACTGGTGTCAGCCAAGCCAGGAATATTTTTGTAAGATGAGTTCTTAAATTTTTTTATCTGATCTCTAAGAGACAAACAAAAATAGCTCTGGTACTAAGCCTGGCCAAATCAGAGGACAAAAAATAGCTTTATTTACTGTCTCAGTCAGACCAAATTTAAAGTGTGGAGAGATGATTTATAATTTTCTGCTTGTAGTAAATACTGTTTATGATTGAAAATAATTGATTTTTAGCTCATATTATTAGAGATAAATAGATTTTGTGTATTAACTCCAGAGAGATTATGAATGTGAGAAATAAAATATAGTAGTGTTTTATTATGCAGCAGAAAAAGCCAAAATAGGAAAAAACAGGAAGGAACTCAAGCCACCCTAACATCAAAACATCAGATTCATAGCAGCAAGAGCAATAATTATTCTGATGAAAATGCAGGGTGGAGTTTTCTGGTCAATATTAAAGATCAAAACAGGAAAAAACATTACTATATAAAAAGCCCACTACTGAACTGACATTTCAACAATACATATTTTATTAAAAAACAGAACCAGAATTTGAAACTCCATTAGAAAAAGAAATTTGAAAGTCTGTGACTGAAAGAATTTTTCCTATTTTCTCATTTTCTCATTTAAATGAGTGGATTTTACAATAAGGGACTTCTGATTTCTTTTACAGTTACGCCTCCCCTATATCAACAACGTCTTACCTTTGAGTCAATAGGAAATTTCACTTGTACAAATCCATTTTTCACATAAATGAAATGAATAATCTTACAGACTAAGACCAATCCTAAAACATGTACTTGAAAAATTCCACTAGTAACCTCCCTGTACAATTATGGTTTCCCTTGTTGAAGTCCCTGTTGACTGCCTCTCTCCAAAATAGATTTTCACATAGCACCATATGAAATACTTTACTGATTACAGCTATATTAAGCCAATTTCACAGAATCATAGAATGAAAGAATGGTTTGGGGTGTAAAGGACCTTAGAGATCATCTAGGTCCAACCTCCCTTCCATGGGCAGGTACACCTTCCGCTAGACCAGGTTGCTCAAAGTCCCACCCAACCTGGTCTTGAACGCTTCCAGGGATGAGGCATACACAACTTTTTTGGGCAACCTGTTCCAGTGTCTCCCCACCCTCACAGTAAAGAATTTCTTCCTAATAACTAATCTAAAACTCCCCTTTTTCAGTTTAAAACCATCACCCCTTGACCTATCACTACACATCCTGATAAAGAGTCTCTCCCCTCTCTCCTGTAGGCCCCCTTTAGGTACTGCAAAGCTGATATAAGGTCTGCCCAGGACCTTCTTTTCTCCAGGCTGAACAACTCCAACTCTCCCAGCCTGTCTTTATAGGAGAGGTGCTCCAGCACTCTAATCATCTGCAGGGCCCTCTTCTGGACTTACTTCACCAGATGCATGTCCTTCTTATGTTGGGACCCCCAGAGCTGGATGCAGTACTCCAGGTGGTGTCTCCCAAGAGGAGAGTAGAGGGGCAGAATCACCTCCCTCAACCTGCTGGCCACACTTCTTTTGATGCAGCTCAGGATGCTGTTGGCTTTCTGGGCTGCAACCACACATCGCCAGCTCATGTTGAGCTTCTCATCAACCAGCACCCCTAAGTCCTTCTCCTCAGGGCTCCTCTGCATTCTCGACCCATCCTGTATTTGTGCCTGGTATTGCCATGTCCCAGGTGCAGGACCTTGCACTTGGTCTTGAACTTGATGAGGTTTGCATGGGCCCACCTCTCAAGTCTGTTAGGTCCCTCTGGATGGCATCCCATCCCTCCAGCATGTCGACCGCATCACACAGCTTGGTGTTGTCAACAAAGTTGCTGAGGGTGCACTCTGTCCCATTGTCCATGTCTCTGACAAAGATATTATGCAGCACTGGTCCCAATTTACATTCCTGTTACCTAGAAAATCAACAGACCATCTGAAAATTGATATCAAATTACTTTATCACAATCTAAATATCACACCTATTTTTTAACCCTGTTTTGGTTTGTATATTTTTGTTTGTGTCTCATCTTTCTTTTAAAGCTTTTGCTGAAAATTTGCAAACCACTGTCATCAGATTACCAACTCTCTAGTGACTGTGATCACTCTTCCACCTTGTTAAATGAAGACATTATGTTTGTTCTTATTAATTTGTGTGATTCCACTGTGATTACTCCATTAACGTCATCATTTACTGTGACCAAAATGAACAAGGTAGACAGTCAGCAACTATTTTGTCTGCAACAAAATAAATCTTAATGTCTGCTTCAACTACAAGCAATGACTGGTATATATTGTCATTTTAATAGTACTATTTTAAGGTTATTACTGGAATAAACCTAGCAACTAACTTGATGTTATGTTCATTTAAATAAACAGAAAATGGAGGCCTCTTATAAATTTTAACCTTGAAATAACATTTTACATAAGGATTCAACAAAATAGTGATTGCTCTATAAATGCCTTCTTGTACATTCTGCTCTAACAGTTCCCTTCATATACATTAGTTCAAAATATAAGTAGACATAGTATATTGCTCTTGATGATTTCAAGTGTTGTGGGTTTTTTTAACAGAAATTTTGCAATACTGTATTGCGTGTTCTAAAAACCAAGTTCTTTGCACAGTAATCGATTTCATTCTGTATCTGTATCTAATCTCCATAGCTGTTGTGTTGAAGCTATTTCAAGCACCTAAAGTTAGGAGAGGTAGATAATTATCTTCATAGATTCATAGAGGTTAAAGCAAAAGAGATTATTAAATCATTTTGTCAAGCCTTTAATATACTGCAGGCCATTAAATTTCGTCCAGTTTTGATATCTGTTGAAAATGAGCTGTGATGATCAGTATTTATTATTATTATTTTTATTGATCTTATTTGTTATAGCACTACCCAAAGGCTGAAGAACAAAAGAACTACTCTGAGATAAGCATTGTATAATCATAGATTATTTGATGATCCCTGTCTTGCAGAGTTTACAGTCAAGATAAGAACAGCCTGGATTTGGAGAATGGAATGTAAAACCCACAGCAGAATAATCATATGATGACAGCAGATAATGCATTAGTTGCATTATTTAATTTTATTTTTTCCTAAGTCAGAGCAATATAGCTGGAGTTAAGCTATATGGAAGAGAATGCCAAACACAACAGGACAGACCAGTAAGAATGAAAGGAATGTAGGGCTGTAATGAAATTATTGTGAAGAGATATGGTAACCCTGTGTGTTTTCCTCAGTGGCTAAATGTGCTGACTATTCAGGAAGAACAAAAAGAGGGACTCAGTGAGTGGGAAGGTCTCTTTATTTATCCTTTTCTTATGTTTGGCAATGTGGAACACAAAAAATTACATTTTGTAGAAATATTCCAGTTTAATTCCACATTATGCACTCCTACACTGCTGACTTGCCTATTTCTGTAAGATATGGTATACCTAGACATACAACCGCTTCAAGAACAGGATTCCTGTACTTTTCAGTATCCTATTCTCTCACAAAACCCTCAAAAAACCCACACACATATAACAAAAGGAACTTTACCTGTGTTGGTGGCATAGTGTTTGTAAATTGCTGTCAGATGTGTTAGTAGCTATGTCACCTTAGTTTTGAATAAGCAGGAACATTTAACTGTCTTTTCTACTCTGAACAATCATGCTTGTAATGCAGTTCTACAGTTCTGACCTTATCCAGCTTGATATGTTTCTCTATGAATAAGACTGTTGATACATTGGACTGCATTCTGCTGGTTGTAGTAGGTGTTAGATTTAGAGATGATCTAGAAAGAGCTGGATTGCACAGATTTCAGAATTTGCATTTTAGTGTCTATTGAAGTAATGGAATTATCAATAAATTATCATAAAGTATATTCACGTTTGGTCACTAAAACTATTTCCCTTATTGGTATGGCGCAAAACTGCAGTCCTAAAAACTATATATAATATGCAACATTATGTTTATCAGATCGTAAACTCAAATGCACTAAAACCATTCATTTTTATAAATTAGTTAGTATATTAAAATGGTTTTCACCTACACAGGATATGTTGGACTGTGGCAATGGTATAATCATATAGAAAATTACATTTCCCTTGTGAAAAACAACTGCAGAACTATCCTCCGAAAGAACTTTCTTTGCTGATAGCAAGAAAAACTTCTTTGGTGCAATATATAAAATCACTTTTTCTGTCAGCTAATTTGACTCCACTGGGCTGAGACTAAGAGAAAAACAGGCAATACTTTACTGTGCTCTTGAGCATACATAAAATTGCCTATCAAGGTAAAGAATATGGCATTAAGTAACTACAACTAGCAATATAATTTGATCATTGGTAATAAAGATGCTGCAAATGTGCTTGGAAAAAAAAAAAAATCAGCTTTCAGAGCCCAAGTTAACATTTTTCTGGCCCTGGCAGAAAGAAACGTGTGTTAACTTTTTCCTATAGAAAGAAATAAACCTGGGACGGTCTTCTGATCTGGCAATGGTGCCTAAATGCATTTACTGGCTAAACATCTGGCAGTTGATCTGCATTTGTCAACGAATCTTCAATTATGAGCTACAATGTGATGAGTCCACAGCCAGTTGCACATGACAATCAATAATAAGCCTCCAACACTGAATTCGCGACAGTGATCAATGACTTATCAGGCACCCAACCTACGTGGCTCAGCACAGTAATAGATAAACCAAACTGCTTGGATGCAGAAATACTATTTACGTAGTTCTGCACCAAAGTCAATAGATCCTGCTCATGTGAATGGAAACATACTGACTCCAGACGAGGATAGATTTGTCTCCAGCCATCCTATGCCGACTAGGACCTATGTGATTTATGGATCTGGGGCTAGCACAGACAGGGAAAGATAAATGAAAGGACCAGCATGGACACCTCTATGAAATTTTACACTGAAGAGAGGAGAGAAGAGGAAAAATAATACAAAGTTTCTATATCCTTATGTCAAGAAAATCTCCAGGAGCGTGGAAGGGATGAGAAAAAGAGATGAAAGACTGTTCCAAAGGTCCTTCTGGTACTTCTTTGTTCTCTAACCTTCCACTTCAACAAGAAAACTAAGTTATGTCAGCAAAAAAAAAAAAAAAAACCACACTAAAGAAACTCTTTAGTTTTAATTTTTTAGATACCAGATGTTAGGAGCATCCATTCACCCAGAAGACGCCTTCATCTGCTGCACCGGCTGAGGCTGAGCTCCCCGTATGTCGGCTCAGTTTTGCTATAGCATGAAGATGGTTACATACTGGAGTCTGGAGGAAGGAAAGAAGAATGGCAAGCTTTTGAGACCACAGGAATTAGAAGGGGAACAGGATCATTTTTTTTTCTCAAAAAAAAAAAAAAAAAAAAAAACTACATGAGAGGACTTCTTAAAGAAAACTAAGTGAAAGAAATGGATTTTGCATTTAAATCTGAAAGCTGTGAAATCTGAGCCCATTTCACAAGCTCTTATCACTTGTAAAAGACAGTTCCCTGATCTCCATGCAGCTCTTGCAAAAGTTCTATCTCCTGTGCTTGCAAGTCTTTCCTTCTTGGCAGAAAACTTTATAGGTTCTTTCAATTGTGAGAGCTGTCAAGGGAGGTCATGATTTCTGAAAAGAAAAGCTTTTTCCTTTTCTGTGGAAGGCTCTGAATATTAAGATAAACTATAAATTGGACTCTGTATTCAGTAGGAAGGCAGTGCACATAGCAGTGCAAGGGGTGATGTGTTCAGAGACCTATCTGTTGCTGAGAAGATGGGTTGATGCATTTCGAAACTTCTTTTTTTAGTGCCTGCTTGGATTCATTCCCAGATATAATGAGTTGCAATAATAGAGTCTAGAGGTCAAGATTGTATGGCTTACTCTGGCAAACTTTATTCCTGATATCCCAAAGTTACTCCATGTTTAAACTTGTATAAAAGAGAACAGAATGTGGCCTTATTTTCTTTTTCTTGTTATTTTAAAAATTCAAATAATTTGTGAACTTTTAAAATAAGAATCCGGGTTTTTTTCTATTTCTTGGTATAGCACATTTGTTAAACCTGGTTACTGGAAAAAACTTCAAGTCTAGATGTATTTAACTCAGCACTTGCAGATGTAAATGCCATTGAGTCAAAAGAGATGAAGAGCTTTTATAGATTAAAAAATAATTAATAAATCAGTGCTTTTATTGGTTGGTAATATGCAAGAGGAAATAATAATATAGAAAAAGGAATAAATTGTGCACATTAGTGAGTGTCACCTATTGGAAGTCCACAGTACTAAATAGCACACGTTTTCTCTACAGCAAATACCCATTTATGCATAAAATTACCTATTTGGTTAAAAAATTATGTCTTCAGTTTTCTTGGGTTTTTTTTCCATTTTGAAATCTGACTCGTGTGATATGGCTTGTTATTATTATTGCTTCAGTGCTATTTATAAGTTTATTTATGCTATCTATTTACTTAAAAGAACTTATACTGCAACTGGAAACTGATAGGACGCAACTAATAAACAAAGGGGGAAAATATTAGAATAGAATAGAATAGAATAGAATAGAATAGAATAGAATAGAATAGAATAGAATAGAATATTTCAGTTGGAAAGGACCTACAATGGTCATCTAGTCCAACTGCCTGATGAATTCAGAGGTCACCAAAAGTTAAAGCATGTTATAAGGGCATTGTCCAAATACCTCTTAAGCATTGGCAGGCTTGGGGGCATCAACCACTCCTCTAGGAAGCCTTTTCCAGTCTTTGGCCACCCTCTTGGTAAAGAAATGTTTCCTAATGTCCAGTCTAAACCTCCCCTGATGCAGCTTTGAACCACTCTCGTGCATTCTATCACTCGATACCAGGGAAAAGAGATCAGTGATCAGCAGCTGTTTTCAATCCAGAGCTGGTTTTCCATTTCTTTTGACCAAATTCTGTTGTGCCTTAAAGTAGTGTGACTGGAAGCAACTTCAGAAAGTTCAACTTCATTTAAAGTTATAACTAGACCTACAGATATTTGATCTCCATTTTAGATGAACTCATATTGACCTTGGTGTTCTGAGTAGTGGAATTAACGCTCTCTTTTACATATCTCAATGAGAAAGTTCACAGAAATGATTGAAACTGCAGACAAGTTGACCGACCTTCTAAGTTCAACAGATCAATACAGATCACTATATATCAGAAATAATATATATTCTCAATGGTCTATAATTATCTAGTATACTACTTAAGATAGTGCATTTTATGCTTAATGAATTAAATATTTCAAAGTTACTCAAGTACCCTGAAGGAATTCCTCTTTAGACCCAGATTAGACTAACATAGTGTTTTGGCATCCAGCTGTGTAGTCCCGGGAATAAAAAAGAATGAGGAATTGAGTTCTGCTTAACTGAAATGTCAAAATGAATTACTGATTGAGTAACAAATATCTTCAGGAAAACTTCCCCCATTTCTGGGCAACACAATTTTTATTGAAATATAAAAGAAACTAGAGCCAAACCTCTACTAATTCTGTAACACGAGATTCATTCTGGAGTTTTGGACTGGATGGCAAATATTTCCATTACTTTGATGGCATTTGGATTCAAAGTTTGATCTTTGCTCATGATAGTAAACATTACTAGATCTTAGTTGAAAATTACTACTAAAGCACTACAGTCACTCTATATATTCCTAAACTTATAGTAGAAGAGAACATACTGCATATTAATCATCCTATGATTTAGTTGACCTCTACAAATTGATATGATTGTTTTAGGGGATGCAATGCTTAGCATTCAGTTCTGGCACTATAATGGAATGAGATACCATTAAAATACCAAGTTAGCATTCAAACAAAATACCGAACGGCCATGCTAGAATACAGTGCATTTTAGACTTAGTATGGCAGTTTTCCTCTGACGTGTTTAGAGTTGTGTTTTACAATGGGAATTTAATGGGTATATCACCTGCTAGTGACACATCCAATAATGAAGGGCACTGCAAGACATTTTCTGAGCCATTGCTAATGCTTCCTAACCTTCCTTTGATTACTTGTATTTGTACTGCTGCAGGAAGTAAGGAAAACAGAACTCCCACATGGGATTTACCTTTGGCTGTCAGAGTCATGAAGAGTTACCTACTAAATTGCTTCCAGAACACTGGCAGAGGGAGCACTTTGGTTGTCTCAAGCTGGTAAAACTCTATTAGTGAACAATTTTCAAATATAATGGCTGCAGGCTACTCCAACACAGACATTTACCAATGCTTCAAAATGGATTATAGCAGTAATATTGAGAGAGCTGACCCTATACTACCCAAGTCACTGCACCAGTCTTTGCTGCAGTCTACAAATCTGTAAAATGGGGAGAATAATAGTTCCCTGTTTTATAAGGTGCTTAGAAATCTGACATCACAACCTTGTAGGATGGGTTGTTTACACTTACATCAAAAGGGCATCAAACCCATCAATTTCAAATGAACATTAATCACATAAAAAAGATGTCCCCTGCTATAGTCTAATTACATCATCCCAATGAATCAATGAGGGTTTTCTAATTTGTTTTTTTAAAAATTTTGTGTGTGTGTGTGTGTCTGTATGTGTGTGTAGGTGTTACTGTAAAGCAAGCCTGTCTTTTATAAGATTAACAGAACACTAAAGAAGTTCCAGCAGCAGTAGCTGGAGCAATACCAGCACAGGCTGAAAGAGCTGTGACTTAACCCAGTGCTTTTAAGTGAGGTATCAGTCAAACATAGGATCAGTTCACTTTATCAAAATTGCAAGATCAAGATGCCTCTTGCCAGTCACCTTTTCAGAAATGCAGGCAAATCAGAGACAACCATTCTTGATCTGAAGCACGCACAACCGCTGAGCTTGGAGAATACAGTGGATCACACTATATACCTCACAGTTTGTAAAAGATTATGTTTAATAAATTGTATGTAGGATTAATACCTACCTTAAAATTATATAAAAAAGTAAAGAACTACATTTTTTAACCTAATTTCTATGTCTTTTGTGAGACAACATAAAAGATAATGTATGGATATGCCTAGATGTTCCTGGGGTATGAGGCTAAAATTATAATGAGGGTTAATTCATTTTCAACTGCTTTCCCACTTAGGAGAAATCATGTCTAAAATTCTGACTCCTGTGCCTTGTTCCACTGAGATTTACACCGTTTATGCATCAGTAAGTCCCAAGCTCAGACACAAAGGACAGAAGATGGGAATTGAATTATGGTAGCTTCATTACCTGAAAATTTCAAATTTCATTAATATATCATTGAAATTCTGACTTTGAATTTTCATAGTGTGTTTCCAATGTGAGCCTGGAAAACTTTCCTGAAATACTATCTGTGTGTGACTTGCTTGACCTGGCTTTCTATAGATATCAATAACAATATTCCCTTATGGACAATGGGGTAAATATTTGCTGGAATAAACCATATGCTAATAGGATACATGATGAAAATATATGCATAATGAAAAACAAGTTCAATTTGCTGCTTTTATGTTTCTATTCACATGGGTGTACACAATGCACACCCTCCCCAATACGTTAGTTTTCCATCTACAAACAGACTGAGCCTTGACTTTCAGTTATTATGTCAGAGATGTAGTTAGCTATGGTATTAGCTTGTGAAACCCATGAGAGCAATGCTGCAGTTTCTTGATAGTAAAAAGAAAGAATGAGAAGAAGATATACAGAAGTTTAATTCAGTTGACCAAATATAGGAATTTACTGCCACTTGGGACATCCAGAGGAATCTGTCTGACTTTGCTGCCAGCTCAGAAGAGCAAGGGCAGGATTCAGTTATCTTTATGCAGGGTACTAGAATCATATAAAACATATTATGAGACAGGCATCTGCATAGGTTACCAAATGTGACACAAGACTTAAGAGAAAACAATTGACTTACTGGAGTGGCCACTAGAGCCCAAGTAGGACACTTCACAATATCTAACATGACATTAGGAGGCCATGGGGCAATTGAATTTTGCCCCAAGCTTAGAGGACAACTCAGCACACCCTAAATTAGTCACCTAGGGCAGGACTCAGTTCGTAGGTTGAAACATAGGTTTTCAATATAGTTTTAGGTGCTTTACAGTATGGCATATGACATCCAGCTGCTGCAGAAGTGAGTTTCCCTTAAATTCCATGACGTTTGTCAGCTTTCTGCAAAATAAAACTGACTTCTTTTTTTTTCATGAATTAAGCTGAAGAATAAAACACTAATTTATACTAGTGTCAGGTTTCTCAGATATATACACAACTCCTTCTAGTTGATACTATGGCTGAGGGTACGAGCCAGTACTCTCTGTATTTCTTTGTTCCATTTGTTTCTAGTATTAGAGATGTTTTTAAGCTCAACTCTGCCAGAATATATAGTGATTTTGCAACAGAAGTTTTGAAAAGTGAGTAAGAATAAAGATTGTAAAATTCCTTTTTCTCTAGAACATTAGCTTCTGAATAAAGGCATGAATATCACATAGCTAAACTGTTAATTAACAAAAGTTTTCTTTCTTTCTGTTCACGAAATACTTCCAAAAGGATTCATCCTCATTTTAAACCAAAATGTTAACATCATCTGTTAATCTTTGAAATACAGTTTCTTCTTTCACCTTGTAAAGTGTAAAGTATATTGATGAATTGGGTATATCTGGTTAATGGCTTCTTACTCCATGATTATAGCATGTAGTTCAGCACAGTGTCAACTTGCTACTTTTCAGCTAAATATAAAACTTGAGATATGCATAAAAAATTTCCTCATGTTATGGGCATGTGGGAGTTTACTAGGAATAATGCAAGGATTTTTTTATTCAGCAAGACAATAGATGGCCATGGCCGAACACATTTCAGAAGGCTAACATTATCATATTTATCTGATTTATTATGATAAGTGAGATTATTAAACTTGTGTTTAGACAGTTCACATATATATCACATAGCAAATAATCCCACTGTCTCATGATATCCTATAAATTTATATCAAAACACACTGCTGTACCAACACTTTGGTAGTAAAAATTCTTGGTATTTTTACGTTTTTCTAGACAAATTGAGGCCAATACCTGCATACTCAAGGACATCAAACATAAAATTGGTTGTATAGAGAAAAAGGTTATGTGTAAAATCCTCAGTATAGTCTGGTATCACAGAGCATCAAGGGTGAATGGGATTAGTTAGTGAAAACTGATCTGTTGGGAAGAGATTATTAGAAGGTCAATGACAGATGAAAAGTTCTCTTGGTTTGAAGGAAGATGGATGATGCAGAAAAAAACTGTAAAAAAAGCATTCAAAATGCTCATAGCTTTCACAAATCAAACCTACAAACCTTTTGAGGTTTGTATATTGCTTTTTGACACCCTTAAACCTTATCCTATGATGTGTGAAAATGCTGTAGACTCTTTACTGTTAATATAAAAAGGCAAACACAAATCAATACCTTCCTCTTTAGCAAGCCATAATGTTGTACAAGTCCTGTCTGCCCCCTGTTAGAGTGTAATATTGCTGGTTGGCTGAAGATAAGATTGATTTACTTTCCCCTCAAATTCTCCTTATACATTTCCTGCTACAGTACATTCATTTCTGAGAGAAGAGTAAATGAATTGCTGGCTTAGAGATGGCACATACATGTGGTCCAATATAAAAGCTGTTAACATCCCTCTGGGCGAACAGGCAGATTATTTCCATGAGTCTATCATCCTTCTCTGTCTCTGCTTCGGTAACCAAAGTCTTTTCTTCCGTTTAGAAGACATGCAGTCACAAACCATGAGCATGGACCATACCTCAAGGTTACTTTTATGTTACTTATGGAAAGAGAGCCAGGCAGTAAGCTTAATAATTGAACCCCTTCATGGACCTAAGCAGAAGTTTTGGTGCAGCACACAAACTACAGTTGTCTGTCAGAGCAAAGGGTTCTTTAACAGAACATGCAAGCAATTTGGGCATAATTACCCAGATGATCACCCAATCGGTGATCAGTTTAAATATTTTGGTCCTTGTCCTTTCTTTTCAGACCTCCCTGTCCCTGGGTGAGAGCAAATCATCAAGTCTTTTCTGGAATCCTTTTCACTACAGTACTGACAAATAGAATGATTTTGTGTTTCTTAATTTATAAACCCTTTCTGCACTGCTGAATGAACTTGCTGATACCTTTAGTCATCAAGTTGCAAGTCTTGATTTATAATTTTACCAAACTTGATTAATCATAAATTGTGGAAATTTAATCACTTCATTCTAGCAATACACACACACTCACACATGACCCCCAACCCCTTATTACTTCCTATGTTATACAGTGACTGACAAATCAACAATTAAATCAGTATCCCACATTATGTGTGATATTTTTTCTATGAACACTTTATCAGCAAACTTTCAAGGCTGAGACACAAAATTTATGCTAACTAAACCACAGACTGGACCTATAGTCTGATCTCTCATACTGCTTAGCAGTTGGCTTGCTCCCTAACTAACTGTTGTCCTTAAAGCAAATATACCATAGATGGGGGCTTCACTCATGAAAAATGTTTGTGTAATCTAGTCTTAAAAGCCAAGATGGATAACTTTTTTACAACTTTTAGAGGCAATCTATTTCAGAACTTTGCTATTTTTACTATTAGAAAGGTTTTCCTAGTGTCAAGACTGAATCTTATTGCTGTAGTTACCTCTTATCCTATATTGCAACCTGTTCTTTATACGCATCATTTTCTTTCCTAGGAATTTTTGCCAAGAGTATCTTTCAAAGCTGGATTTGCTACAGCTAATGTGAATTGAGTTACTTTAAAAATTTGTGAGGAATATTGCTTTTTGAGTATAGAAAAGATTGATAAATCTAAAGCACAAATAGAAACAGATAAGTGTTATTTACCATGTGTGTGAGGAAAAACCTATATAAACCCTTTGTGCATCACTGCAAACTCATCTAATTGCAGAAGATGAGTTAATTTCTTCTTAATTTGTTTCCTCTGAAAATATACAGGGACAGCAGTCATCATCAGTGAGTTGTCAGCAGGGCTGGTTGAAAATCTTCCATCAAAGCTATAACAAAAATCAATATTTGACAGAAAGTTTTCTTTGTTGTTCTACTATTTTCTGTTCTGCGAGTACTCCATCTTCCTAGAGCTTTTCCTTTTTAATTCAAATGTGCCTTTTTCTAAAGAAAAGCCTCTTAAAAAATTATATCAGAAACTTATTATTCATTCATAATCAATAACAAATCCCTGAACAATAACAATTATTATTTATTTATTATAATAAAAAAGACAAGATGCAAAAAATTATTTTTCCTGAACTAAATATGCTTACACACATGTGTCTGTATATATTAATGTTTGAAAAGTGAATGTTTTAAGACACAGCAAAAATGTGATAGTTATCTATTATTTAAAAAACATCAATGTAATATAGTCTCCTTCTGGACACAAATTAGCTATATGCCTATGTGACCCATAGTAATTCTTTACTCTGAGAATAATGAATACTATGAAAAGTTTCTAGGCATAAAATGCCTTAAGTTCTCCCATATCTTGTACAGTAAGCATTTCCAGTGAAAGAAGAAAAAATCCCTATGTGCATTTTTTATTCCCCCTTTTTTTCCTCCTTCTTCCCCTCAAAAATTGTAGGATATTGAACTAGTTGGACCCTTGTGGTGAAACTGTTGTCCCTTTTCATCTTTACAGAAATGGGCACGTCAAAAGACTGCAAAAGCTATAAAGTCACGTTATACCAGGATACAAAATTATATACCAGGATCTTCTTAAACAAAACAAACCACTGGGGAAAGAGAGGGGAGTGTGACAAAGAAACCACCTCTCCCAGCTGCTGGCCACTGTGTTGTAGGGCAGATCATTGCTTCCTATTTAGTTCCCAATCCAGCAAATGGCTTCCTTTGTTCTTCCGTCAGTGGCTGAAAAAAAAAAAAAAAAGGAGGGGGGGGAAGAGAGAGAGATAGAATTTCAATTTAGGTCAATAATACAACATGGGCATAGTGCACCTTTTTCAATTTCAGTCTTGATTTGTTACTTTAAAATAAGCATCAGAAGTGACATGGAGTTTGCAGGAAAATAAGGAAAAATAATTTCCTTATTTTAAAACCTGGAAACAGGCTTAGATAAAACCTTCAAGCATGTACAACAATATTGACATTAACTTGTAAATGTTTCTAGTTTGAACACTGGTTAAATTGGCATCAGTGGCCAGTGTAAAAACCTTTTATCTTTAAAACCAGGTGAATTTCTCTGCAGAAAAGTCTCCATCATTGTTCATTTTATATTGTAAATCCAGGTTTGGAATCAATGTTCAAACCAGCATTCTCTGGTGCAGAATGGCAGAATTAGTACTCTAAACTAGTGTATAAATATTTGGTTGGTGATCAGAAAAAAATCTTTAATGTCTGATGTCCCTTATTCGTCTTCAGCACAGTATCTGCTGCCATAGGCCTACATATGCTACCCAAAAGAAAGAAAAAATCTTAATCTATAGAGCGTTCTGTTGACAGTACTAACTGCAGCTAAACATCTCTTGATGCCACCTACACACAGTTAAAAATACTTTAGGTTAGAAAGTCAAATGTTAAAAATGCAGTTAGAAATCTTAGAGCGAGTTATATCAGAGAACAGCTTTGGAGAAAATCTGGTGCAACTCCGTGGTCAAAAGGGGGCAGTTTAAATCAGGCTACTGTGGGCTCTGTTAGGTGAAGATCTGACTATCTTCATGGGCGGAGATTCCACAGCTCCCTTAGATAACCTGCTCTGATATTTGACATCCCTTACTGTTAACATTATTACTCTTAATACATAGTGTGAATTATTGTTACTCACTTCTGTTGCCTCTTTGCCTTTCACTGTGTGTTTCCAATAGTGTCTTACACTGGTTTTTATACCATCATGATAGGTAGTTGAAGACATCTCAGTATGTGTTTGGCCTTCTTTGAGAGTTCACTTTCATGTTCTGCTCTTATAGGTCCTTTTCTGCAAAGGTATATTCTAGCCTGCTAGGACTGAATCACTGCTATTGCTAGCAAAGCTAGCAATGTAAATATTGCTGGTCGAGGATTCAGTTACTGGTGAGACAGACCTTATTTACATGGTCATTTGTTTCACACTTATAGGAAATCTAAGGATGTTTAAATGATAAACGTGTTTTGACTCTAAATCCGTGTTCTGATTTAAGCAGCTCTGCAGTATCTCTGCTTCATTTATGTGTTGTGCAGGGAAGAACACAGAATTTATGCACTGCCTAGTGAACAAGATAGAAAAAAGCAGGAAAATAATGTGGTCTCATTCTTACTGCATTTGATTGCTGCCTTACCAGACTGGACTCTAGCCCTTGGCTACACAGTCCTTACGTAATGTGTGATAATCACTTCAGAGAAATTGCGCAGAAGTGATTGTTAGCAATGTGCTCCTTGTTTTTTTTTTTATTTGATAGTCTAAGTTCTAGTTTGTAGAAGTGTTGAACATTACATGCAATACAGCCTTAAATCATTCCGTATGGTTGCAACAGTTCAGTATTGTTTTCTGACTTGTCTCTTCTTTTCTCAGTTGCTCTCTATACACACACCCATATACCCATGGCATGCAACTGAATTTAATCCAAGTGTCTAAGAACTGGCGGACCAATATTTATATAATTAAAACATTTAAATCAGTCACCATCATGAAGATGAAATATGCCTTCCTTTTTGTTCAGTAAGAATAACATATTTATCATTTATGCAGTAAAATTTATTGTGACTTCGACATTTTCCCTTATTTAAAGATACTTGAATTTATTATGGGATTCAGTAGATAAATATGCTGGTGATAATTAATAACTCTAATTGTTTTATAATTAATGTTTTCAAATTTTTTTAAAAAAAATTAGAATTCAACTGCTAAAACCTTACAAGTTAATAGAATAAAGAAAACTGGCTATCAATATAATGTTGATGATTCAATAGCATTGGAGCAGTGAATCATTTTCCATGTATTTTAAAGGTTGTTACAATAAAATTGCAGTGCCAATAACACAGAAATGCCTCTGAGTTCAAAATGATTTGGAAAAAGGGAGGGAAAATTGCTTTGGAAAAAAAAAAAGATAAAAAAGAAAAAGCTGCACAGAACCATAAATAATCACAAATGAGATACTTAGATATTGTTTCTTTACTGCAATGAATATCAAGTGAATAATGAGTCTATTTATGTCGTGGTAACGAGGCTCCTTGTTTGACAGACAAGTCTGTTTGCTGAAGGAGATTTTCAGATTGTAGGCCTCATTTAGATAAACTTTTTTAAAATATGAGGCTTAAAAAATATTTTTATTTCTTGTTACTAGCCAACACAAAATATGAATATTTCCCAGAAGGTAATTATACTCTTAAAAACCCCACAAACCTAAACCACAAAAACCAATTAAACCAACATGTTTCTGACACAAGAACCAAAGGAGTACTTTTAGTACTAGTTTTTTCAGAAAACTCTCAGATGTCTGCATTTTACAAAAGATAGATTTATATCTGATCGTATCTTTGTGAGAAACACAGCATCAGCCAAATAGCATAGAGCAGCTTCCCTATAACGCCAAGAGAAGTATAAAATCTTTGTGGTTTTGAAAGCTGTAAGAGCCTTACTTTAATATGTAGGCTGTGCTTTTTGAAAAGCCACAGAGCACTACGAAAGTGCACACTTTATTTTTGAAATAGCTGTGCTAGCCAGAGGATTTCTCAAGTGGTGAGGGAACAGTCTTGATACAGAGGAGTGTATTTAGTGGGCCCTCTCATCATTTCCAAAAAGCAGGTAACAGTAAATGACACAGTCATGTGTGTCATGGAAAGTTTCATCTTAGTGGTGA
Source organism: Calidris pugnax (assembly GCF_001431845.1). Classification (NCBI taxonomy): domain Eukaryota; kingdom Metazoa; phylum Chordata; class Aves; order Charadriiformes; family Scolopacidae; genus Calidris; species Calidris pugnax. The sequence goes on along the minus strand of NW_015094510.1, from coordinate 7,724,705 downwards.
TGCAGATGTGGTGTATTTGTTAACTTTCAAAGGTTGGGTAGAGACATCCTCATGAGTGAGCAGCACACTGTATGTTTGATCATGCGTGTGCAACACGAAACAGAGCAGAAGGGACAAGCTCCATAAGCAAACCTGACCTTGCAACAGTGTTTATATTGCTATTTTGTTTGAGAAGAGTAAAACACACTCTCACTGAGATCTGGATGGATCCAAGTATTTTATTGAATTAGAATTCCCAGTGTAACCTGTGGCAGTTTTGTAGGAAGGGATTACAGGATTTAAAGGTACCGTCACAAAGATTAAGAGTCTCTGGTCTGAGCTCCGTGCCCTACCTCTTGAATTCCAGAGGTCCTTTAAATAAGCTTATGGATACTTTATGGCCTTAAAAATGACGGATAATGAAAACAATCCCTAATACTTTATTTCTGACAAATAGCAGAAAACTGAGGATTTGGACCCTTTTCCCCACAAAGGTTGTTTGCTTTGTTTTTTGTTTGTTTGGCTTTTTTTTTTTTTAAATCCAAATGTCAGAGAAAGTCAGAGCAGTCAGGATTTAATACCTCTTTTACAACTTAAGGAAAATAAAAGGAGAAACAGAAACATGAAAGCAAAGAGGCTCATTGAGAGGATAGCTTTTTCTTTTTCCACTGACACTGGGTCATTTTCTTAGTCTCTACTCAGAGTAATGGAAACTATGACATATTACACTCAGCAGCTCAAAGTCAGAAATAGTTCCTATTGAGCATAGCTACTAACATCTGGCAGAAAAAAAAAAAACACAACTATCCTGCATTTTTCAACTGATCTCTAAAATTTTCAAGTAATCTTTGCCTCATTGTAGAAAAAAGAGCTAATTAGTGCCTAGCCTTGCTTTTTAATCATTTATTCTCAATTTGATATATTCTTTCCCTTTTTTTGCCTTTCACATTTATTAATCTAAAATTAAACAAATTCTGTAGCAGTGCAGCTGTGGCAACATCTATTCCTTTTAGCCCAAATACTGAACTCAGATGTTCATATGAAACTCGTTGAATGAGTACAATCTCCTCTGACAGTCACAGCCACAGGCAGTTGGCCCTCATTGTCATTTCCTTCACCACCACAGATCACAAAAAAACATTTTGCATCCACTGTATTCTGTGTGTCATTCTACGAACTGACATAATAGAATGATGCCAGGAATAAACTCAGTTTGTTGTCTTCTGCTATTGCTATGTAAGCAAGCATAGAAATAGATTTTCTGTTCTGAGGTGAAATCCATACTGGTCTCCACAACATACTCTTTTTCTCTTGCTTCCTCATCTTTTGTTTTGTATACATTCTTAGTAGAACACATTCAAACAGAGACTGATTATTTTCTTTGGTCCTTTGCCTTCCTAATGTGGAAAGTAAGTTCTAGGGTAGGATGCTTCCTTCTCTATAAATACAGAATCCAGCCATTTAGGTCCTGATACTCCCTGAGTCTTGCGCTCCTCATACATTTTGTGCTTCCCATCCCTGCAGAGCATATGCAGAGTTTTCATTGAAAACTGTCATGCATTTCAAAAGCATCCAAACAATTATTGTGTGAGCTAGATCAACTTTGAAGTCTAGGTGAACAGTAGACGTTAATTTTCTCAATTTCATGCACAGAGTCTATTCTATAATCTGCTCTACATTGTTCAGATTCACAGTGGATATCTGCAGTGGATATCTCCACATTTCAGGGCTCGATTCTGGGGTCAGTTTTGTTTAATGTCTTTATTGATGATCTAGATAAGGGGATTGAGTGCACTCTCACTAAGTTTGCAGATGACACCAAACTAGGTGGGAGTGTTGATCTTCTTGAGAGTTGGAAGGCTCTACAGAGAGATCTGGACAGACTGGATCATTGGGCCAGGGCCAATGGGATGAGGTTTAATAAGACCAAGTGCTGGGTCCTGCATTTTGGTCACAAGAACCCCAGGCAACGCTACAGGCTTGGGGAAGAGTGGCTGGAAAGCTGCCCAGCAGAAAAGGACCTGAGGGTGTTGGTGGACAGCCGGCTTAACATGAGCCAGCAGTGTGCCCAGGTGGCCAAGAAGGCCAACGGCATCCTGGCCTGTATCAGGAATAGTGTGGCCAGCAGGAGTAGGGAAGTCATTGTGCCTCTGTACTCAGCACTGGTGAGGCCTCACCTTGAGTACTGTGTTCAGTTCTGGGCCCCTCTGTGGGAGAACAGGATTGTGGAAGAAGCAGAGACCAGAAGAAGAAGCAGGAACACTGGCAGAGGATGGCCCATGAGCATCTCCAGATGACCTGTAAACAATGCCTGGCGCCCCTGACTGATGGAGGGGAATTCCGCCCGCCTGGCGGTTGGGGGTTGCAGGGGCGTGTCGGTTGGGAAAGAAGATACACTGGCACTATATAAGCTGTGTTTTTGTTATAATAAATGATTCTGGTTGCATCAGCGACCGGGGTCCGTGCCTTCATACGCTACAAATGGTGCCCACTGTTGGGCATTAACCCGGAGACTAAAGCCGTCCGGAGCGGCAGCACAGCCCGGTGGAACCAGGGGTTGTCTCCAGGACTGACCCCACCGCCGGCCCATCGCCTGCTGCAGGACAGAGGGGAGCAACCGGGAACCGTGGGGAACACTCTGCCGAGAGAGCAGCCAATGAATCTCGAAGCACTACAGTATATTTTAAAAATTCAGAATCGATCTGTACCTGCCCTGTCTTTACTAATTTTCTTAGACTGGGTACGAAAAACTGTCCCGGCCTTTCCTAATCCCAGCCCCTTTGCCGGGGTGTGTGGGACAGGACAGGACCTGGGCTTTGGGACGCGGCCACGGGCACAGCTCCAGCAGCCGCCAAACGTGTGCCCGTGTGGGGTCAGGGGGCAGGAGCCTTGGCACAGATTGGAAAAGAGGCAAAAACTGTTCCCCCCGAACACCCAGAGCGCTCCGCTGCTCCACCGCTGCCACCTCCCTGTAACGCTGCGGCACAAAAATCAGACCCTGCGTCGGACCGTCCTTTTGACCCTGGTTCTGTGAACCTTAAAGGAGCCGAATCTGTGCCCCCGATGAAGGGCCGAGGGGGGCGGATGGGGGCGTTGCACCGACTCAGACTGTATCATGGTTTTCTGGAACAATGTAGGAAAGAAGCTGTAGCCCAGGGAGATACAGAATTCCTACAGCCTTTCCCTGTGACTTCCCGAAGGTGGCCAGCAGTCCTGCTGGGAATCTCTACTCTGTGATCCGGTAAAAGAATTGAGAAAATCGGTAAAGGACTATGGTCTTTAATTGGCACATACCTTTAGTTTATTGGTGACCATTGGTGACGGGTGTGTTACAGCTCCTCATGACTGGAAACTGTTGTTGCATGTGATGTTGTCGGCTGTGCCATGTGCTGTGTCAGTGACTGGTACCGGGATCTCGCGAGTGCTAAAGCCCCGGGGCACTTAACGGGCAATTTAAATCCTATTGGTGTGAATGAGCTCCTTGGTGAGGGGCTCGGGCTGCTCCCCCGCGCAAGCCCCGACGGACAGACGGGTTTGAGGCAGGTAAAAGCCATTGCACTGCGGCGGTGAGACGGGCCCCTGCTACAGCCGCTCCAGAAGCTTCCTTGGCTGCTGGCACACAAGCGCCTGCAGAACCTGATACAAAGTTCCTTGATCGGCTCCAAAATGCAGTAGAGAGACAAGTAGATAACCGAGCAGCTCGGGAGATTCTCATGGAACAATTAGCGTCGGAAATGGCAATGCTGACTGCCGTAAAGTGTTGCTAAAAGGGTGCCGAGATACCAGCACGGCAACTCCTGGAGTGAGTCTCTTGGCTGATCATTGTCAGCGCAGCTCGCTGGGGGGGGGGCTGCTCAAAAGGACGAACAGCTGCATTTGCATGACTTAGTACAGGAACGACTGGCCCCATTGTAAAAAGTCAAAGACCTGCAGACAGTCGTCTGCAAAGTCCGCCTTGCTGTCCAAGGAGCAGCCTTGCAGATACCTGAGGAAAAGGTCCAACGTGAACCACCCTGGAAATACCTAGGATGGAAAATTACAACTCACACCATCCAGCCACAAGCACTGAAGCTGGCTTTACAAATAAAAACTCTCAATGATCTGCAAAAATTGGTAGGAACCAAGATACAAAAAGTGTCGATGGATCGCCCCAAGTTGTTGAACTTGCAGCTGTAGCGTGTGCTTTTCAGCTTTTTTCTGATGTAAATCTCAATATCATAACTGATTCTTTATGTTACAGGAATTGTTCAGCGTATAGAAGGTGCTTTCCTAAAGGAAGTCAACAACCCAGAGGCATTCGGACAACTTAAAAAATTATGGCATTATATTTCCTATTGTAAATTACCCTATTATGTCACACATATATGGTCACACACCTCTCTTCCAGGACCCCTAGCCGAGGGCAGCCGTGCTGCTGATAAAGCCACAGTCGCCCTCGCCACACCACAATTATTTCAACAGGCACAGCTCTCACATAACTTCTTCCACCAAAACAGGAAGGCACTACAAAAGGAATGTCGGCTAACCACTGACCAAGCACGCAATATTTTTTTGACATGCCCTGTTGCCACAATTGGCAGTTAACCCATGTGGCACCTCACCACTGCAAATTTGGCAAACGGATGTTGCACAATTTGGAGAATTTGGTTGCCTAAAGTACGTACATGTCACTGTTGATACTTTTTCTAATTGTATCTTTGCCACTGCACATACAGGAGAAAAGAGTTGAGATGTCCGATGACACTGGCTAGCAGCCATCGCTGCTATGGGTATACCAGAAACTATCAAGACAATGGCCCTGTGTATGTATCTAAAACCACATAACTTTTTTTACAGGAATGGGGCATTTGCCACATCACTGGAATTCCACACTCCCCTACAGGGCAGGCGATCGTTGAGTGTGCCCATCAAACACTAAAGCAGTTGCTAATTAAACAAAAAAGGGGGAGTCTGGAAGATCCACCACAGGAACGACTGTGGAAAGCCACTTTTGTTTTGAATTTTCTAAACAGAGACAACACAGAAATGACAGGAGTGAATAAACACTCCCCAATATTCAAAACACAGCCAATGGTCCATATTCATGGTATGGTCACTGGATAATGGGAAGGCCCGCCC